>NC_062967.1:26578651-26817678 GCF_023119035.1 Salvia hispanica | reverse complement strand
AAAAAACATGAATTTAACATTTTCTTAATTTTCCACCAGGTCTAACCGTCTAATTGTTGTGAAACTATACGAGGACGGGATCATCCGTGAATTTTATTATTTTTCTCAATAAATAATCCTATGAATTTTTATCATTTTTCTCAATACGCTTTAAAATATTTATAATGGATTTATCTCTAGTATGACTCAATATAAGTCATACATAAACAACTGAAACTATTTAATTTAATTAGTAGTATAATACAATGTTGTTTTGCTGCCTAGAATATGAACCTATTTTGATTGACGTTCGATAGTGTCGTAAGTAAGTCATTCAGTTACGTTCGCGATGAAATCTTTATTAATTGTTAAATTAAAACAAATCAATAGTTTGATTGTAAACTTAGAAAAAAAAATAATTAAAGACAATTTATAAATTTTAAAGCTGCTATACAAATCAGAATTTAGCGAAAATATAGAAATTTATTGGCTAATTACATATCTATAGGATCAAGAGAATTCACCCGAAAGGTTTTGCATCGCAAAAATGAAAGTATACTTTAATTTATTAGTATTCACAAAGCGAATATACTTCGAATATGTTAGAAAATTCGAATGGATGTCATGATTATATCATACCATCTCTAACTTATCAAATGAAAAATGCAAAGTAACTCGAATTTTAACTAGGACTCATGAAAAATCAATTTAGTTGATAAAATTATCTAATGCCACTCATAATCGATCTTTTGTAAGTAGGAGTGGTATTTAAATCGATGTTTTTATCGAGATCTCACTAAATTAAGAAATCTCTTTTGCAGTGTTTTTACTAGTTAAAAACATTCAAGCTAAAAATAAGGCGACTGACATAATTTTTGATTAATCGAAAAGGCTTAAACAGGCAAAGATTTGAGATAAACATTCAAAAGTCAAACCCAAAAACTAAAAATAGTCACAATATCATCCTAATCGATCAACAAAAGGCAAATCAACGCCAACAATCAAAATAGCCTTAGAACAACAAGCAGCAACAATAACGACAACACATGAGCAAAGACTATAAAGCATGGTTGACAACTAGTTACGCAAACTTTGTATCAATCTTCACTCCAAAATCTGATATTCTTCCCTTGAGACAATCGAAGTAAATAATAATAATAATAATAATAATAATAATAATAATAATAATAATAATAATAATAATAAAATCACTCAAAAATATAAAAAATTATAAAAGATAATGAAATCTAAGATATATACAACATCATACGCTATCTTTCTAAGCATTAATACTTTCTTTGAGAAAAAAAATATAGAGTCAAATGCAATGAACAAACAAATAAATAACGTCAGTCGATGGAGCCAATAAAAGATTGACGGTTAACTGTCGAATAAATAATTTTGGAAAATACTAAAGTTGCAGTTATACCCATCATGATAGATATTGGCCCAAAATTTAAATTAACTCGATTCACAAGTGATAATAAATTAATAATACTCTAGAGCTTATATACTTTTTACTCAAAGGTTTCTAAATTTTCTATAGTCGACTAATTTAATCTAAGGTTCTCTGCAAATGATATGTGTACACAATAGTATGTAGATCACCCTGTCATTTTCGATACCAATAGATACTTGCTTTTACTATATGTCTTCAAAAGATTTCGTAAATTATGTTTAAAAAAATATAACAAAGGTAAAAATCCGACTTTTCGATGCCTTATTGTTTTCTTGCATAATTAAATAACCTTATTTTGTTAGTAGTAGTATTTTAATTTACTTCACGCTCATTATAAAATAACCTTAATTACTTTATAATTTGCTGTCTATCGTCATCCTTATAAACATCTCAATTTAATACTAGTATATCTATGGATTACTTTTTTAAAAATTGTGTATATCACAATTATTGATTGTACTATATAGTATCTTATCTATTTTAAGTCAATGAATAGGCTAGTAGTATATAAGATTCCTTTTATGTGCTATACATTTGTTGTTTGAATCCAATACTGAAGTGATTATGAAGGGGTAGATTTTTGAGTGATACTTAATAGTTTATAGTTTGGGAGAGGTAGATTTTTGAGTGATACTTAATAGTTTATAGTTTGGGAGAGGGATCAATTGCTAACTCATCATTTAATGGCTAATTATAACTAATTTAAGGTTATAGGATTTTGAAAAACGTGTGATCTACAATTTGCAACGTGTAATTTTCATTTTTATTAATAAAATTGAAGAAGATAAAAAAAAATTCAAATTAGGGTTTTGGATGAAAATGTTAATATAGTGTTTCGAAAATATTAACACAATGCTTTGAGAATGTCAACCCAATGCGTTAAGAATGTTAACACATTGCTTATATTGACATTATACATGCATTATATTGATATGACATTTTTGCCGTACGAAAAAATTAAAAAATTTTGAATTTTTTTTCAAATTTTAACGTCGGAACATATGCATGTAGGATATCGTTGGAATCCTTATGAAATTATCTTTAATTTGATATGTGTTATATGAATTTAAAGTTTTGGGATTTCTTTTAAAAGTTAGTTATAACTAAACATGTAGTTAATTGACATTAATACCTCTATTGATATTTTTTCAAATTAATCTTATGACGTTATTAACGTTTTTCATTAATCGTATTGACATTTAGAGATTAATGATCTAAGCTCTTAATTTGAATATCTAATGATTATTATTTAATTATAATTAACAATTAAATTATGAGTTAGTAATATAACACTCCCCGTATAATTTGAAGTGAATGAATAAGAGTGGGAATTTTTCAACGAGAAATAAAATTAAGTACAATATAATTTGACAATGTAAATATCTTATTGTATTATTATCTTCATTACTTAATAAAGTGGTCTCACTTCTAAAATAGTGTATTATCAAGTGTTGGGCGGTGGGAAGACGTCACTTATAGGTTTGCAGTCTGAAAAGATATGCCACCTGATCACAACTTTTTGTAAAGTTTATCATAGATATATTATAAGTTATTTATTTGTGCATTGTGTGATTGGATAGGGCGATGGAGCAACTTGTTTCGTGGATTCCACATTTGGAAAAAAAAAAAAAAAAAAGAAGAGAGATTTGATGTTTCACGTAATTAATTACTCAAATTGCTGACGATGATCTTCAATCCTGCAACAGTTTGTCCATGAGATAAATTAAATTACTTAGATTTGCAAAAAGAACCTCAAAATCTCAAACTCTTTCCATAAAAAATTGTGTAATTTAAAGTTTTAAACTTCAATTTATAAAGTCGATGAAGCGTAACTTAGTGGTAAAATATTCATCTAATAAGCGAGGGATTCAAGTAATCTCGGAAATAAATGAATAATTATTATTTATTCTTTACGAAAAACGTTGATCCCATAAAGTGGAAAATTGTGGATCGATTAAAACATTTCAAACATGGACTTATTTGAAAAGGTTTTGCCTTGCTTTTATCTCTACACAACCCTCTAAAAATAATTAAACAACAGAGATTTATAACAAATTTGAGTTTTACTAACAAATTTGAGATTCATAATACATCGTCATTTTGAAAATTTACACGATTTACTTGCATTAACAAACCATCTTTAGGGGCCTACTACACTTCTAAAACTCGGTCAAATAAATAAATTAGAAAACAAATAACTATATAGTTACAAAGTTATCACTTTTTAATCAATTAATAATTATATATCTAGACCAATGGTGACTGAGATGCGTGGACAATTTAATTTTAATGGTTTTAAATCTCTTTGATTTGGCCCCTACATGATCCTATCATAAAATGATATATCTTCATGCATGCATTATCACTAAACAAAACATTTTTCGCAATATATGTAATCTTGTTCGAAAAAGACAATATATAGTTTGGAAATAAATTTTTTATTACGTGTTTGTCGTCTATCAATTGTTATTAATAGTGCCATGTGTTGAATCTTTATACTAATAGTTAGAGTAAACAATTAATAAAATGCTAATTTTTTTATAAAAAGTACTCAATTTTAAACGATAAACTATGCATTACCACTCACGTCTCTTCTATCTATTTAACTTTTGAAAATATCAAATTTGCTTTTGATTTAATGTAAGCAATAAAACTTAAAGTTAATGATTGGGTTGAAGCATCTTAAAAAATAACTATAGCTTGCACAATCTTCAATATTTCCTCTTATTTATTAATATTGTCATTATTGAACCCAACATACCGCAATCACTATCCGAGTTTACTTACACATGTTTTTGGCATAAATAAGTGTTGCTAAACAAACAATAGCCACACACATAAAATAATTTTGTTTGCCAGCCATAACTTTATTGAATAAACTAAAAATATAGACAATCACTTAAATAAGATAGGCCCATTTTCTTCTATTCATAATCCGAGTCCGATATTTATAAACGAGGCAAAAAAAAGCCCATTTTCCAATTTTTGAATTTTATAAATCAAACACCAATAAAAGCCCAACCAATATTTCACTTGTGTTCCATTATTCATGACACCTTTTATTCTTTAGACCGTACAATATAATATAAAAATGTCCTTTTTAATATTATACTATTATTTGGTGGAAATAGACCGGACAAGAGGTGATTAAATTAAATTACTATAAAATTAAATAGGCCGACAATTGGATTAATTCCTAAATTAGTATAATTTGATTTCATTTAGTCTCATTAACATTTCTTAAACCATATGAAATGGCTACTTAACAATTTTGATTTAGTTGAAAAATAGTCTATACCAAATAAAAATTAAAAGTCAATAATTTTAGTAAATCATAAACTGTTTCCAATAACAAAAAAGTTATAGCAGTAAACAGTAGTAGTAGTAGTAATAGTCTATGATTTCATAAGCTACAACTTATATTATCTTAACAAAAACTGAAAATTAATGTTTGTATTAATAATTACTCGCTCTGTGGTCTGTCTACGAATAAGAATCATGTTTTACTATTTCAGTCCGTCTGTGAATATGAGTTCCGATTCATTATTACTATAAATGGTAAGAGGTCTCCACGTTCCACTAACTCATTCCACTCACATATCATTTAAAACTAATATATATAAATGAGACTCATATTCCCCTAAAAGCATCCGCAGCGGTGCTCAACCCGCTGCTCATCCGTCCGTGCCGCTGAGCACCAAGCCGTCCGTCCGTGCCAGCGGCACGGCGCTGCTCTTAGCTAAGAGCACGTCCGTGCCGCTGAGCACAATTACGTGGCAGCTTCTGATTGGCCAACGGCATAGCCGTTGGCAATTTCGGTTTTTTTTTTTTTAATTCAAAATTTATTTTAAAAAATGTTTTTAAATAAAAAAAATATTTTCCCACTTCCCAAAAAAATATATCCGTTTTCTACCCACTTTTAATTTATTTTTCAATTTTTTTCCCCAAAATTCACATTTTCATCTATAAATACCCCCACTCCAACACAAAAAAAATCACATTCTCATCTATTATCTATACTATCATCATCTACATTCTCTCATCTTTTTTCCTCATACTCTATCATCTAAATTCCCACCACACTACACAATGTCCGGCTCCGGCGATCACCCCTCCGGCAATCGCGGTTGGAACCACGATTGGTTCGACTCCGAGGCCGGATATAGTCCGGAAACCCAATTTACGGCCCCTCCTCAAACCCAAGGTTCGCAAGCTCCGGATGGCTACCGTCCTTACCCGGTGCACGACCTAAACGCCCCCGAGTTCGGGTGGGCACCCGAACCCGGATCGGGAGGGAGCAACAGCTCTACTCCTACTCCTACTTCTATTCCTACTCTCCCTTCATTCGTGGCACCCGCACCCCGTACACTCGGGTGAGATGATGGCGATGTTCAAAGCCTACTTGGCAGTCTCCGAAGATCCGGACGTCGGCACGAACCAAACCGGGGAAACTTATTGGTGGCGCATCACTCGCCTCTACAATGAAACCCGGCCGGAGGGAACCATATATCGCAATGATAGTATGGTTCGCAATTGCATGTTCAGATGCAACGAGGCAATCGGGAAGTTCCAGGGGATTTACCTCCAGGAAGAGCGGTCGGCGGGGAGCGGCACGAACGAGCTCGACATCATTAGTGCCGCCTTGGCGACCTACCAACGGGAGGAGTTCAAACCGTTCAAGTACCTCGATTGTTGGCAGGAGGGGCGCCTACATCCGAAGTATAGGGGCGGCATAGTAGCATCCTCCTCCAGCTCCTCCAGCAAACGGTCGAGGTCGGTAGCTCTATCCTCCTCCGATGATGTGGCTACCCAGCTTGCCGGAACTAACTTGGGTAGCCCCGACGCTGGCCCGAGCGGTTTCCGCCGGCCGGTCGGAAGGAAGAAGGCGACGACCACCCGCCGCCGCGCCCCGACTCCATCCGCCGCCGCCCCCGCTCCTTTTTGCCTCCTCCACCCCCGAACAACTCGTTGTGGGCCATCTTGAGTCAACTCCATATGACCGATACGTCTCACATGATCCGGAACAACTTGCAACACATGAGCAATTGATCCGGGGTCTCAAGAGGCAATTGGGGTTAGAGGAATAGTCTTCCACGTTTGTAATTTTTAATTTGTAGGATTTTAATTATGTATTTTTTATTTTAATTATGTATTTTTATTTTTAGTATTTTAATTATATAATTTGTATTTTTTAGGATTTTAATTATGTAATTTTTATTTTATAATGTATTTTTATAATGTAGAAATGTTTTTAATAATTGGAGTATTTAAATTGAATAATAGAATGGTGGGACCCTTGAGCTTGTCCTTAGCTAAGAGCACGGATGTGGGTGTTGTGCTCTTAGCTAAGGACAAGGAATAAAAGTGGGTCCGGGCCCACCTCCGTGCTCTTAGCTAAGAGCACGGATGGGGATGCTCTAACTTTCTTCCACCCTATTTTCTTAACATTTCTTAAAACTTATGGCGAATGGAAATGAGACTCCTATTCGCGGACGGAGGAAGTAGGTTGTAAATAATAATAGTTCCTCCGTCCCACTTAAGATGACACGTTTTAGTTTTTAGTTTGTCCCAATTAAGATGACACATTTCCTCTTTTAGAAACATTTTCTTTCCAATTAATACACTGAACCAATTTTTCTCACTCTTATTAAAATATTCATCTTTCTTTCTCTTTTTATTTTAAACGTACACCTACTTTTTCTCTTTCTAATTAAACACGTTAACTCATAACTTCTGGGTCGGCGAAGGAATGTGTGATCTAATCTTAGCCGGGGAGGAAGAGTAATATTATTATTATTATTGAAATAGTTCCATGAGAAGCACGTAACTTATCAGCCGACTCTCCGATAACTATTAAAACGAATCCGATTCCCTCAAAATGTAGAAAAAAACTCCAAAGCTCCCAATTTTCGATAAATCTTAACTTGGAATCCATTTCTCAATCAATCGCCCAATGTTGAGGCAACTAACGAGCCGGATTATCGGCCGGCAGCTGTCGCCGGCGAGGTTGTACCACGAGAGGGTGGTGGACCACTACGAAAACCCGCGCAACGTCGGAACCTTCGATAAAAACGATTCCGACGTCGGAACAGGGCTAGTTGGAGCGCCGGCGTGCGGCGACGTGATGAAGCTGCAGATCAAGGTCGATCAGGAGAGCGGGAAGATCATCGATGCTTGCTTTAAGACCTTCGGCTGTGGCTCCGCCATCGCGTCCTCCTCTGTTGGTACGCAGGTTCAAATTAGTAGTAATTTCGTTGCTTATCAGCTTCAATTTCTTCTGTGTTGTTTTTTCCCCTTTGATTTGGGTGAATTTTGGTATGATTTCGTTTGAAGGTTGTCACTTAGCTAAATTTGAGATTTGATTGTTGTACTATTTGTAGAAATAGGTTGTTTTGGTGTGGAATGTTGTGTGGATTTAGGGTTTTGATGTCTTCAAGCTTGAATTGATTCACTGTTAAAGCTAGTATTCCTAAATGATTTTCACAGTTTATTCACATTTTCACATTTAAAGCTAGGGCTTCTATTGCTTTTCCTATTGTATTAGTGTGACTATGTTTAGAATCTTAGCTAAATACAAATCATGAGATGAACAGCTTGCGATGGATTTCTCCCTTCCATTTTCTGTGGATAATGGCATATAATCATCAAGTCTACCTGTTTCCCTTTCCATTTTGGTTTGTGTTTGCACCAACTAAGATGTTTGATTTCCGAAGTCTGAACTTTATCTGCTGAGTTCTTTGTGGAGGTTTTTACATATACAGAGATTTTATATGAGCTAAGGATTGTGTTGGTGATGAATTTTTGGTCTTTTATCATTTCACCAGTTCATCTGATTTCATCTGCTTAAGAGACAGTGGTTCATAATCTATGAGAAGTTCACATTTTAAAGCAGGGTTCATCTTGCTTTTCCTATAGTATTAGTCTGACTATGTTTAGTATCTTAGCTAAATGCTCATCATGAGATGAAATGCTTGCAATGGACTTCTCCTTGCCATTTTCTGTGGATAATAGCTTATTATCATCAAGCCTACCTGTTTCCTGTTCCATTTTGGTTAGTGTTTTCAACAAAGTAAATGTTTGATTGTGGAACTCCGAACATATTCGGCAGAGTTCTTTATGGAGGTTTTTCCAAATACAGAGATAGATCAGATGAGCTAATGATCTTTTTGGTTTTGAATGTTTGGTCTTTTATCGTTTCATGGTAGTCGACCCCAATTCATTTGATTCCAGTTGCTTGTGGTGACATTTCTTGGTAGCAAGCTGCTGCTATTGCTAAGATGATGTTTTACATTTCCATTTTCAGCCACAGAGTGGGTGAAAGGCAAACCAATGGAAGAAGTCGTGTCAATTAAGAATACGTAAGTTGTACTTGCATACCTTTCCTCATAAACGAACAATGTACTATCAAACACATATATTGCCTTGTTTGCGTACTTCATTTTGGTTTTCAATGGAATTGCAGGGAAATCGCCAAACATCTCTCTCTGCCTCCAGTGAAACTCCACTGCAGCATGCTCGCAGAGGATGCAATAAAGGCGGCCGTGAAAGATTACGAGGCAAAGCATTCAAAATCACCTCTCGAGGTGCCTCTTCCTGCTTGAGGATACTATCAACTACATATGCTTACAATATATGCTGGAATAATGGTTGTTTGTACCTATCTATCACAACCTAGAAACAGATACGCGCTGGGCTTATGTAACTCGTTGTCTGATGTAACCATTAATACATATATTCAATATATACAGTGTTAAAATCTCATCTTATTTCGACCTCTCTGGGACTTCTGGTTTTTCTCCTTGCTCAAAATGTTGGAAATTATTCATGGCATCCAATTTAAAACTCAGAAGCAATGGATACAAAACAACCATCAAAGAAAGATCATCAGTGAAAACACAAATAAGCTGCAAAAATGGCAATAATACAATATCCTTAATACCCCTTTTTCAAAAGATTGCATTTTGCTAACTTTCTGAGATTTTTGTCAATCAAGAACCAAAATGATTCTCCAAGGTTAGTGCCTAGTGGAATTCATACACAAAATCTGGCCATCTTTTATCTGATAGAATCTTCCTTTTGCCTAGAAATTAAAGCGTGTTAAAATGTTATTTTCTAAAACTGGTTTGTTTCATTTTTTAGATATCAATAATCTATTGCGAAGAAAGTACCCAAGTCCTATACACATTAACAATTATCAAGAATATACTTTTATTGAATAATGATTAGAGACATACTAATATTTTTTCCATAATAAATACTACTACTACTTTTACTAATTTTAATTTTTTGTATTTTGTTTGTAGACATTCACATTCTCATCCTCTATCTATTAAGATTAACCAAAAGATTTGACTTTTTAATTTAAAAGAACAAATCTTATCTATTCGAACAATGCAACAAATCTTATACTACTAGGGCCCGTCTGGTAGCCTTGGCCTTGAAACGCGATTTTATCTTGGCCATTCTCCCGTTTGGTAGCAGCCGCTCCAATCGGCCGACCCGGCAAACTTCCATCGGGTTTCAAGGTTGTATAGACTACTATCGGCAGAGGTGTGTTAGCACTGTCAGAGGTGGGAGTGGTATAGTTTCATGAATGTGGTGTTAACTCTGATAGTGAGACGAATTATACCAAATTACCCTCCGACAGTTGACGGTTTGGTTTGGTCCACCGCTGCAGGTGAACGGGGATCCGCCTGGATTTGCAAAGCTTCAGGGGTCGACGACGTCGTTAACCCGAAGTCGATTTCGGACGAAAATCCAATCTGGTGAGTGACCGCCTATTTTCATATCTGGAATTATCGGCCTTTATACATCCGGGTATGTCGAATTAATGGGTATTTGGTTTTGATCTGGTAGCTATGAATATGCACTTGGTGTTGATGGTTGAAATTTGGTTGATATAGTTTCAATTTTGACACTGCACGAGTGGCCGACTGGTATGCAAGCCGGAAATGCATTATTTGCACTGTCAAACTGTACAAATTGTGTTAATAATTTGCAGTGTTTGTAGTTGTGTTGTTGATTTTAGCATGGCTTTGTGTAAATTCCCCCAAAGATTAACTGTTCCCTCCCCGGTTAAGCTATTTCACCGTCTGCAATGCATAATTTCAGTTTTTTAAAGCTCCATCGGATGGGCAGGTCTGAATCCTCGGCATATGTGGGGTTTAGATGTAGGACCGTGTATTTGTTGATCCATATTTGGATTGTTTTGAATCAAATTCCAATGTTGATGTTTAGTTTTTTGCTCTCTGTTGTATCAAATTTGATGTCATCGCCGCCAATTTCTGTCCTCAACGGTGGGAGGGTAATTTTGAGACAGTCATATTCGTTTCCCAAACACCCTGATTCAACCAAACCATACACTAAAGCCCAATCACCACGTTTGGGCTGAACCAAACAGTGGTCAGTTCTAACAGCCTACTTAAGAAACACCATTTTCATTGGGCAAGTGTTAATATTTATTGGGCTACCAGACGGGCCCCTAGTATCTTTAAGCAATTTTTACTTTTCTCTAATTTTTATTCGCAAATAAATTAGTAAATGAAAATCTGTAAACTTCATTATTTAAATAAAATAAAGATACCAACGATAACATTAGATATTAGTGAAAGGGAAATGCTATGCGGCCATAATGTGGCTGGCCATAAAATGGCATTTCAGTAAATATAAATACTATGAAAAGAAATCATTTAATTACCTTATTTAATGCTTAAACAATGTTTACACTATTACCCTTTACTTAATTGCAGTAGTAAATTTCAATTACACAATTCGTTATTTATATTTCTTTTGTTTTAAAACTCTTTCAGTTTTTATTTTTTATTTTTACTAATATAATTTTACGTATGATGTATTATTTATTTAAATATAATGTGTATAATCCAGTTATTAGTTATACGATTGAGAAACTGAAATTTTGATTAATATAATTTCATACTGATTGAATTTAATTAGAATAATAAATATTTGTTGTTAATCATTGAAATATATAGTAATATAGCTTCATAGTCAATATATTTATTTGTATATTAGTGAGATGTATAGTACTAATTACTAGTAAGAAATGAGGGATGAAATTGAGCTTAATGGATGAGTTTTGGTAGTTGGTGCCCTGTGATAACTACTCTAAGTTTTATTTGAGTTTTATAGTAGTAATATTTTATTTTTACATAATACAGTAGTATTATACTATCATGATAATATATAACTTAATAAAAATATTACATACTACTCAAATTGATCTCCTAATTAACATGGGTGATAGTAAATTAAATTATCGATAATTAATTTGACTTATAAGTATAAAATGATGATATTCACAACTATAATGATTCATGCGCTACAAAAGATTACCTTTTAAGGACACGAATTAACGTCCTTAATTGTATTCAAAATATCTTTAACAATATTTTTGCTGTAAAATTTGAATTAATCAATATTGAGTTAATATATGATTAAATTATAAGTGAACAAAATTATAAGTTTATGATCGTTCAAATAAGTAATTGAGTTAATATATGGTCAAACTCAACTACTACGTTGTATTATGAATTTAGGATATACAAATAAATATAATTATGGTTTTATATTGATCTTAGATTCAACGGCAGATTTAATTCCTTTTTATTTAATTGGGTGATTATGTTTCAATTCAAGATTTTAATTGATAATATTAAGATGTGACATCATAAAAATTGAGGATTTATACTGATTATAAATATATAATTGAACAATATTAATTTCAAATAAAAATGTATACTACTCCTTTTTGATTAATTGAATTGTTGAATACATTAAACTGATTATAAACTATATATGAGTTTTTGTCATATTAAATTATCTAGGATTTTAATTTATTTAATGGAATTCAATTAAGTAATTTCCAATTGTCTAATTTATACATTCAGAATAAGACATTTTCTATGTATACTTTTAATATTGAAACATTGTCCCCTCTAAAAAACTGAATTACCTTTTTTTTATAAATGCATTGTATACTAGTATAATATTTACATATTTTGTTATACTTATGTAAATACTAACTATTAATAATTGACTTATTTTTATAAAGGATAACAAAAATAATTAGTAAAAGTTGACTTATTTCTCTGACATTTTTACACAAAATTTTAAATAACAATACAAAAAATAAAAAATAAAAATATAAAAAAGTGATAAGAAATCTACGTAAAAGAATTGAAAAGAGGGTTACATTTCTCTATGTTATTTACGTTATAATGTTCAAGGATAATATAGTTCAAATTATATTGCTTCTTTCTAGATGAAATAAATTAAAGTTCGTCATCCTTTCGTTCCCATAATTCAGTTCGACAAAGTCTGTATTGTATCTTCACAGCAATTAGTTAATGCGCCAAACCAAAGAAAAAAAATCCTACACAATTCACAACCAACTGCTGTATGCTGACAGCAACTTGTCTGAGCCCACTTTCTTGAATCCAGCAAATTGATCATTCTGTAAATTTCCAAACTTCCCTTGCTCAACTGGCGTTGCTCTACTCTTAAAAAGTTGGGATTTTTATGCTTGAATGATCAATTAAAGCCTCCATCCTCACAAATTGTATTTTGTTTCACTTGGAAAACGACTAGTTCGTAGGTTTTTTTATTTTATTGTTATTATGAATTGCATTATTGCCTTCACTCCGCCGCCCACTAGTGTCCCACTCTAATTCCTCACCAGTAATAGCCGCAAATTTTCAATTTTTAGGCAAAAGATTGTTTTTTTTCAAAATTTTGGAAAATCTGTTCATTGGGGCATATGGGTTTTGCGTTATCTTGAATGATCATTAGATTTTTAAATTTAATTGCAAATCTTGCAACTGGCAATATTTTATTTATCCATTTATGGACTTTGAATGTAGGACAACGGACTTAATCAAAAGGGATTGGACCTTTTGACTTGAGTTAGAAGGAAACAGCTGAGGGTTAGGAAGGAAGTGGCGTTGGAGTAAATACAATGGATGGTTTAGGCGAGAGAGAGGACCACCAAGAACTCAACATTGGGATTAACGGCAATTTAAATATTGATAAGCTTGTTGCTGATGGCAAATCCAAACTCAATTTGGATACTGGAAAGGATAGAGGAAGCACTGTGCTAGGGAAAGAAGACAAGGATATGGCTCCGATGGCCGGAAATTCAATCCACCGGTCGTCGTCACGGCCGCAGCTGGACCTCAGTGGAGCTGCAATACAGGGGAATTTCGAGGAGAAGGATCCCACCATTCTGCTGCCTAATCAGTCTGATGATATCTCACATTTGGCTTTGGATATTGGAGGTAGCTCTTTATGTGCTTGTTGGTTTTAGCTGTTGGGAGAAGATTGCTGTGTGTGTGTGTGTGTAGATTTGTGAGCCTTTATAGTGTGTGTTCGTGCTAAATATATCTACAAATTGATAATGGCTTGGCTTTCTATATGTATCCATCTTTGTTGCCTTCCAACATATGTGATTGCATTTTGGAAGATAGGTTATGTATTTCTATTGAAAATTGTTTCATATGATTCAGTACATTGCCACAAAGTTAGCTATATTGAGTTGAACTTCCTCGAAAATTCTCCGGAGTTCACTTTTAGAATGTAGTTGGTTTCACAATGGTGTCCCGGTAGCTGGTTTGAGAAACTATCACGTCACTCGATTTTGAGGATACAAAGTTAAATTACATTCTGTTGTCTTGACATTAAGTTGCATGTTACATTACAGTTATAATTGTCGTTATTAAGTCGGAATCTAAATGACATCGGCAGGATCTCTCATTAAGTTGGTGTATTTCTCAAGACACGAGAACCAACCAGTCAATGACAGGAGTAGAAGGATAATCAAGGCAAGACTGGGTATCACCAATTTCAATAGAAGGAGCTTCCCAATTCTTGGTGGGAGGCTGCACTTTGTGAAATTTGAGACTGCTAAAATCAACGAGTGCTTGGATTTCATCTACTCTAAGCAGCTCCATCGTGGTGGTATGTTCTCTAACTTATCTCATGCAGATTTGGAATGTTATTTTTGCAAAATTCCATGTAGATTTTGAGTTCTGATGTTTGCTCATAGGAATGGATTCACGTAGTTGGCAAATCGAGGGTCCGAACACTGAGAACACTGTAATTAAGGTATTTCTTTATGGACTAGCAGCAGTTTCCCTACTGTGATCAGAAGCTAGTTTGTTAAAAGGTGTTGTCTTAGTAGAAAATATGATATACTGTGTATGCTACGTTGAAATATGAGGAAATAAATCTCTCTAGTATCTTTACTTTTGTACTTGAGTTACTTGTGTATAAATGTTTGCTTGGTTAACCACGACTCTCCTTATATGAGCAGAATTAGATGAACAGCTTTATTGAACTGGAACTTCTTACTTCATTGTTTTCATATAAACTTCCAAACTGCATTTACCTTGGTGATGTGTGATTAATTCTGCCATGGATGAACTTTTGTGAACTCAAAAAAAGGCTGACTTTCATTAACTTCGTTATCTGTTCTGTAGAGTATGTTCACATGTTAAAATCGTGGATTATTTTTATGAGGAGAACTTATAAAAGTTGATATACTATGCATGACGAGAATATCTATGCCCATTAACTTGAAAATATTGGGTGAAGGCAACAGGCGGTGGGGCCTACAAGTTTGCTGATCTATTCAAGGAAAGGCTTGGGATAAGCATAGAGAAAGAGGATGAAATGAATTGCCTGGTTTCAGGGGCAAATTTTCTGCTCAAGGTGTGATTGCATTTCCTTTGCTTATATTATTTTAACCCTCTGATTTGAACATTGTGAATGGTTGATATGTAAATCAGTTTCCTCTCTTACATATGTCGTTTCTGTTCTGAGTTTATCAGCCTTTGATTCAGCACCTCTGATATTCCCTTCTTTCTATTCTCAACTCTATTGTTGTGCTTTATGCAGGCAATTCGACATGAAGCTTTCACACATATGGAGGGCCGGAAAGAGTTTGTGCAGCTTGACTCCAATGACTTGTTTCCATACCTTCTCGTCAACATAGGATCGGGTGTCAGTATAATCAAGGTATTATCTTATTTCATCTGCTCCGATTTGTTTCATTACATATAAGCTCTACTACTGATTTACTGTAAATTCAAGCTACTGGGTTACAGGTTGATGGGGATGGAGTGTTTGAGCGTGTTAGCGGAACAAATGTTGGCGGCGGGACATATTGGGGTCTTGGAAAGCTTTTGACCAAGTGTAAAAGGTTGTCTTGATCTGGTGGTTCATGTTTTGCTTTTCTGAACTCCCTACTTTACACTCTAATGCTGAGTCATATTCTATCGTCCTATAATTAGTTTTGACGAACTCTTGGAGCTGAGCCAACGGGGAGATAACAGAACTATTGATATGCTTGTTGGGGATATATATGGGGGAATGGATTACTCCAAGGTATTGATATTCACGCATAAGCAAGTCTCGTCGCCTATATAAAGTTTGGTCCAACATTTACAACGTTTGAACTGACATGATATCTGCACCTTAAATCAAATTCTCTCAGTGGTGATTTCATATATTCTTACACTCAAACTATAGAAGAATGTCCCATCTCCCTAACCTCTTTATTTAGGGACCTATATACATATATTACATCAAAGACAATTTTTCCTTACATTCCGGTTCATTAATTTCCACAGATCGGTCTTTCTGCATCGACTATTGCTTCCAGTTTTGGAAAGACTATTTCGGAAAATAAGGAGATTGAAGACTACAGACCTGAAGACATATCTCTGTCCCTCTTAAGAATGATTTCGTATAACATAGGCCAGGCAAGTTTGGTTTCAAAGAAAATCAACAGTTACTAGTTGCCTATCAAATAGGAGCAGCTACAAGAATTACGTATCATCTGATATGATTACTCTTATTTGCAGATATCTTACTTAAATGCGTTGCGTTTTGGACTTAAGCGCATATTTTTTGGAGGATTTTTCATCAGGGGCCATGCCTACACCATGGACACAATCTCATTTGCTGTCCATTTCTGGTAATATTTTCGGGATATTTTTATCCAGAAACATATATTTGTCTTCTCTTCCTGATCAGCAATCTAATGAGTAACAACTGTATTTGTTTATTACTAATATTTTAGGCTTCTGTTATGTTACCACACTTTAGGTCTAACGGACAAGCACAAGCTATGTTTTTGAGGCATGAAGGATTTCTCGGTGCTTTAGGTGCATTTCTTAGCTATGAGAAGCATGGATTAGACGACCTTTTGGTCCATCAGTTTGTAGAAAGGTTCCCAATGGGTGCACCTTATATTGGAGGAAATGTCCACGGTCCGCCTTTAGGAGATCTGAATGAAAAGGTGGGCTTCCGATAATCAGATCATATTGTAGACTGCTTTATTACTTTTCCTCTCTCTCTCTCTCTCTCTCAACACACACACACACACACTACCAATTACTTATGCATATATGTCCCCTAAAAATAGAGACTTGGGGACAACACAGGTTTTAAGGCGAAATTGATAAAGTAAGAGAGGAGGAGAAAAGATGGTTGAAGCAGTGTTAATGGATGGTGGGTTCCACATTATTAGTAGTGTTTAGTTGTGAAAATGATTCCAAAAATGGAAGTACGTATATTTGTACAATAGCATAGTGAGACAGTAAATACTGACTAGTGAGGCCCGCCATCACTTCTCCTGTTGTTGTAATGGCAAAGCCCTGTGTATATATGTCGATGGCTAAAAGCAAAGAAAAAAAGAATGAGGTGTCAATTACTTGACTCCATATGTAAATGATAAGTAATTATGAGAATATATTCTTCACTTTTTCTTCTTTTTCTTCTAATACTTTAGCCCGAAAGTCAAAGATTCCTCGGGGAACATGAGAATATATTCTTAGGATTTATATTTTATTTAGTGGAAAATAATCATGTGGGGTTACAGTAACAAGTGTACTTCAAATACTTTAGCATGTGACAAATTGTATGGTGGCAGATATCGTGGATGGAGAAGTTTGTGCTGAAGGGAACTGAAATCACTGCTCCTGTTCCGATGTTGCCTCCAGGAACTACTGGCCTAGGAGGCTTTGAAGTTCCGTCATCCAGAGGTGATAGCTTACGCCCCGACGCTAGCAAACTAAACGTGGGCGTTCTCCATCTTGTACCAAGTTTGGAGGTGTTTCCTTTGTTGGCTGATCCGAAAACGTGAGCTAACTACTTGATCTCCTTATCTTACACGTATATCGTGATTGCTGCATTCTTATTACGATTTCTCGCATGATGTATCTTCATTTTACAGATATGAGCCCAACACTATAGATCTTTCAGATCCTGGAGAGCTCGAGTAAGTGCGATACAAAATATATGCATATATTTTCTTCTCTCTTTTGATACCATAAGCATAATAAATTTCCTTAAACTACTGTTTCCGAGCCTTCAATTTTGTAATGTTTGTCCACTGCCATGTAGGTATTGGTTTACCGTGCTGTCCGATCATATGCCCGACCTTGTTGATAAGGTACTTCAGATTTTTAGAATATGATTAAATTTCGTGTCCATTCTCAATCCTAGAAAGAAGTATTGCATGCTTATTGATGAACCGACTATTATTAGAATCATCGTTTTCTAGTCTGTGGCTTCTTGACATGCTGATAACGAAATTATGGTCCTCGTGATCCATCCTTGTATGGGTGTGCAGGCTGTGGCTAGTGAAGGTGGTACCGATGATGCCAAGCGAAGGGGTGATGCATTTGCTCGTGCATTCTCTGCTCACCTCGCAAGGTGCAGATATGTTGACTACTTAAGCTCCATATCCCGGGACTTTCTTATTGAAAGATTTAAATTTGATATACGTGTAATTGAGTGCCTATGACTTTGAGCTTACACGCTACAATCGATAGCATATTCCAGTTTTGCATTTGAGTTTTCTTATCTTACTATCTCTTAAACGCCTTTTAGGTTGATGGAGGAGCCAGCAGCATACGGGAAGCTGGGTCTCGCCAACCTCTTGGAGCTACGAGAAGAGTGCTTGAGAGAGTTTCACTTCCATGATGCCTACAGAAGCATTAAACAGAGGTAATAATTCCTTCGACTTATGATTCGTGTAATATAAGATGCATAATTATGTACATAAAACATTATGTTTTAATTGATAGTTCAGTTGTTTGGGACTGAAACTTGTCATATTCTTATATCTTCCGCTCCATCTTTTTAACAGGGAAAACGAGGCATCACTTGCAGTTCTTCAAGATTTGTTAATGGAACTCGATAGTATGAATGAGGTACTCATTTAGCTTCCCGGTGCTTCAAGGTCGAGAGTTTTAGCATAGTTTCCCTTTGCATAAATTACATTTCACCTAGAAACTAGTCATGGTACGAGCGTAAATAGCATGTGAGCTTGCACATTATCTTTCATGCTAATGGATTTATGTCGTCTTTTTCGTTCTCCCTGAAATTTGAAAGCATTTTCTTGTCTTCAGGAGTCGAGATTGCTTACTTTAATCGAAGGAGTACTTGCTGCAAACATCTTTGACTGGGGATCCCGTGCTTGCGTTGATCTCTACCATAAGGGCACGATTATTGAAATATATAGAATGAGTCGTAACAAGATGCAAAGACCTTGGCGGGTTCGTTTAACTGAATTTTTTTATTTTTTAGTAAGTATGAATTCATGTCAGCAAGTTTCTGATTTTATTTTCTTGGGTTTTTGCATATTCAGGTGGATGATTTTGATATTTTCAAAGAGAGAATGTTGGGTTCTGCAGAAAAGAAGCCTCACAAATACAATAGAGCACTGCTTTTCGTAGACAATTCCGGTGCTGATATCGTCTTGGGAATGCTTCCACTCGCAAGGGAACTTCTCCGACGAGGGACTGAAGTAAGTTTTATCCTCTCAATGCCTCCCCTTTTAAGATAGGGACAATAGCCACTTAAATCATGAAGTTTGGTCAAATTTCCATCAGTCCTATAAGGTTTGAAAACGAAATATTAAATCACGAAGTTTCATTTTTTCTCAATGTCACAAAACGACACTGATTGATTAAAATAAGAAAAGAAAATACTTTAATAAAACAACCTCGTTTTGAACATCACCAAAAGGCATTGTCTGTCCACGAACGGGGCAATTGAGAAAAATTGGAACTTTGTTGATCATAATTTGACTGATTTTAATTGCTAGTATCCCTTAAAGATATAATCATTCATTTTACAGGTAGTGCTGGTCGCGAATTCCCTTCCCGCCCTGAACGACGTGACAGCAATGGAGCTACCTGAAATCGTAGCCGAGGCTGCTAAGGTTCGTCTCCGTCTCCTTTCTTACACACACACACACCTTCTTTTTCTTCAAGAACGAAGACTGACTCGTATACTCAACAACAGCACTGTGACATTCTCCGAGCAGCAGCCGAAGCAGGGGGCCTACTCGTGGATGCAATGATCAACGTCCAAGACAGCCCTAGGGAACGCTCATCATCAGTACCGTTGATGGTGGTGGAAAACGGGTGTGGAAGCCCGTGCATCGACCTGCGACAAGTGAGCTCAGAGCTGGCCGCCGCTGCCAAGGATGCTGACCTGGTAATTAATAAACTGTTTTATCCAAAACATGTTAGTACAATTTTTCTAGTCCAAAGTCGAAACATTTCACGTATGTGTCTTCTCGCTACCAGGTCGTTCTTGAAGGGATGGGACGATCGCTGCATACCAACTTCAACGCGAAGTTCAAATGCGACGCTCTCAAGGTCATATACAAAAAAAAAATAAAAAAAATCCATTACTTTTTCTTCTTTTTGTTTGTTACTAAAGTTTGATATGAATGCAGCTGGCGATGGTGAAGAACCAGCGTTTGGCTGCGAAGCTCATCAATGGGAATATATATGACTGTGTGTGTCGATTTGAAGCAGCAGAGAACTCTAACTGAGCTCATCATTTACATATTTATAGTTACATTCTTCAACTTCAGTTCTTGTAAATGGATTATAGAATTTTATAGATGTGATTTGAAGGTGTTGAATAATTGTTTGTAGATGAATGAATTATCTCGTAGTATTAATTTTATATGATTCTTATTATACTCCATATGATGATTGTGCTAAATTAGTAGTACTACTATCTTTTTAGAGGTAATTAATTTATTGGAAAAAAATAGATTATATTTCTCATTGAGGGGCTGATATGCATTATTTAACGATGATAATTTCGTTAAATTCAATATTTTTTCTATATTTTGTTGTAGTACGATGGTAAAGATTATACTATATTTTTTAACAATGATTCACACCAAATACTGGACTTCTTCCTACTTCCTTGTCTGTTTTCCATTGATCACATTCCAGTTGGATGATCATATATTTTAAATTTGAATATTATATTTTCATTGTTCTCATTCCGTTGGACATTGAATTTTGCACATTTTAGATATTTTTTTACTTTTTCAAATTTTTTTAAAACTACAATGCTCTAAGTCATGATGGGCATTTTGATACATCTATACATTCTAAAAAGAGAAAATCAGGCACCAAAAGATAAACTTAGTACTAGTAATTAATAGATACTCGTAATATAAAATCAAAATTGTACATATACTATAAAATTATGCACATATAATATGTCTTTCATCTTAGCATAATTAATAATCAAATCTATTTTAATAATTGACGCTAGTAATTAAATCTTTCTTGTAAATAATCTTTTAATAAGTGAGTACTACGAAAATATATTTGTTGGTTATTAAGTAAAATTATATTTATTCGTTAAATCAATTTAACAAATTCGTGAAATGATATGAATTATGATCAATTACTTGGAATTAATAAACATAAAATTGTTGATGTTTCCAATATTTATTTTAGTAAATGGTGTCTACCCACGAGATGTCGCACCAATTTTCGAGATGTCCACATAACCGCATAAAGTATACACAAAAATATACCCCTCCGAGTTGGTTTCTACAACACTGACTAAAATAAATATTGAGAATAAACATCAGCATTTTGTTTATTAATGATAAAATACAAATTGCACGTATTATACAAATTTCAAATTATAATTTGGACCGTTAAAAAATATCAATAAATAATAAAATATTAATATAAAAATATATTAACACTTATCCATATAGCATACACTGCTGGCATTTTTTATTGCTACTGTTTTGTCATATGTTAACATTTTATAATAATACAGATCATAATTTAAAATTTATATAATATTTAGAATTTTCCTTTGATTACGTGTCATGTTTATTTATCCCAATCAATTTCTATAATACTCCACGAATTGGTTAAATTGATTTAACTGATAATTGTAATTTTAATTACCTTCCAATGGATATATTTATATAATATCTACTCATAAAATGATTATTTTTACGAAAAAAGTTTTATTAAGGTGATGATAATATATTATGAATATCTATTACTACAATATGTACTATTTTTAGGTGCCTAAGTAATTTATGAACGTGGAAGTATATTAAAATATCCCTCATGGCTTGGAACCATTTTAGTTCAACAAAGTGTAAAAATAAATACCTGAAATGTGCAAATTACAAAATCCAGATTTCCCACATTTTTTCCCCCTGGAATCGCAACATACAAACAATAAAGTTTAGAGACCATTTATACATAGAAAATTCTACTCATCCGTTCAATAATAACATAGTCATGTTGTTATTTTGGTACGTTTCATAATTTTATCCCTTTTTAGTAAAAGTGAATATAGTTTTCAACACATACTTTACTTTCTCTTACTTTATTCTCTCTTCATCTCTTTACTTTTTTCATTTTCAACTTTACTCTCCCTTTACTTAACTTATCTAACACAATTTTTCACTTAACTCATCTAACACAATTTTTCTTAATTTTTGTGCCTAAAAGAAACACCTTCATTACTATGAAACTGATGAAGTATATTTTTATATGAATTTTATTTCAAAGAATAAAAAACAATATCGGAAAATTAACTGAATAATAGTAGTACGGATAGTATTTAATTACAGTAATAATTAGAAAATGATGTCTACTAATAAATACACGCACAAATATGTATAAATAGAATCAAACGCACGCATTAACACGTGTACTTAAATTTAATTAACTCTCATTTTTTCTTTATTTTGCCGTCGATCTTCATTGTTTGTTGTTACCATTCCAGTTTTCTCAGTCCCAGAAAAAGAAACCCACTCTACTTTTCTAGCTTCTCTCTTCCTCTCTCTCATCCCCATTACTGGTTGCGGAAAAAATAAGATGCTCCACTTTTTCCAACAGGTTTAATTAATCGCCATTCCATCATTTTTTTTGCCATTTCTGATTTATGTATGTGTTAATTTGCTAGCTCTTTTCGCGGTGTGATTTTGCTTTAAATTGTTGGGTTTCTCTTCATTCTTGTTATGCCTAATTTTCTTGAAAATTGCATGTGCCTCTGTGTTTTATATTCCTGTTAATTTTAGGGATCTTTGACTTTCTGTGTGGAGTAGTAAAAAACAAATGGGAAACTATTTGACTCGAGTTTTCTTTCTTGAAACAGCTTTTAATTTGATGGGTGTTTGATTATATGGGAAAAAGGTGTAATCTTTGAGGCACATTCTTGAAATGGAAAGTGGGAAGAAGGCAGAAACCCTAGAGGAGGGTTTGTTGGAGTCGAAATTTAGCCAGGAGGATATATTTTCTAGTGAATATGGGAGCTTTGTTGGTTTGTTAAGTGGTGTAAATGAGAAGTGTGTGGGTGATGGTTGTGGGAGTCGAAATGAATTAAGCAATGTGGAGTTAGCAAGACTGTTTGGTGAGGGGGTTGATGGTGTTGCTGGATATAATGGGATGAGTGAAGAGTCTGTGTACGGTTATCCCGATGAAAATCCGTTGGTCTCATTGCAAGGGAATGGTGTGCAAGATAATGATGTTTTGGTGTTTAAAGAGGAGTTGGCAATAAGTGGGAACGATGGGGATCGGAGTGTGAAGGTTGAGGAGGAATCTGTGGGAAAATTAGGTGAAACTTTATATTGTGATGAACCTTTTCACAAAGGGGAGATTGAGGCGCCTGTGGAAACGTGTGGTGATGTATTGCTCCCTCATGATCCCGATTCTTCAATAAAGATAGAAGCTTTTGGTCACTTGGATGGAATTTCTGATGATGATTTGGACCAACCCGGGAAATGCAAGTCTGGAGAGAGTGACTTCAAGCAAGATTTCTCGCCCGATGATAATGGCACCGTCTCTACTGGTGTTACAGATTTGAGATCCAAGTCTGAAGGGAGGGGAGGCATTATTGGTGAACAAGAACGCATGTTTGATAATGGTGATCTCGTATGGATTAAAACCCGAACTCAGTCATGGTGGCCTGGTATGGTATGTTGTCCTTCCACGGCTAGGAATGATATGGCAAAGCGCAGCTGCCTTGTTAAATACTATGGCAATTCAAGTATTGTTTGGTGTGACATTGCAGACTTAAGGTCTTTTGTTGATTACTTTGAACAGATATCGGGGCAAAATAACTCCAGAAGTTTTTTAAGTTCAGTTGAGAGGGCTATTTGTGAGATTGGGTTGCGTGTGCAGTTAAAGATGACTTGCCCGTGCTTTCCAAAGGACAGTGCAGTTAAAGAAGAAAATTTGATATCAACGGAGAAAGCAAGCATGATTGACGTTGGGTCATTATCTCAGTTCCAGCCTGCATCATTTGTTGCAGAAATCAGGGATCTCGCCCGATCTATGCATGCACCTGGTAAAATTGAGTTGATGGTCATGAAGAATCGTTTGTCACCATTCTATCGTTCCATGGGACATTTTGAGTTGCCTCTGCAGCTGCTCATGTCAGATGTGAAAGATGAAAACGCTACGGATATGTTTGGAGATGGTAGAAAACCTGTGGAAGCCAACGATGGAAATATTACTAAAACCAGGAGGTATGTGAAGAGGAAGAATCCTGATGATAAATTAACTTCCTCAGCTAAAGGCATGGAATCGCGGGAAAGGAAAAAGAGCAAATTTTTATCTTATCCATATGTGGATATAATCAAGGGGCAGGAGAAAGAGGATCTGGTGCCAAGCTCTGGCCCGGAGGGTGGTTGCAGTGGCATGGATTCGCGGAAGAGAGGCACAAAGAAACCTTCCAAGGAACGTCATATAGTCAGCAAAGCAGACGACATTAGTGCTTCTTCAGCCGAATTGCTAGCTGAACTATCTGCTTTAGCTTGTGATTGTTCTTATATAAGCAGAAGTAAGTATTCTGATTCGCTCAATAGGTTCTATTGTAGTTTCAGAATGTTTGCATTTCTAGACGCTGATATTGCCTCTAAGGCTGGTGGGGACCAGCCGGCACTAGTTCTTGAAGCTGGCGAGCAAATGGAAGGAAGTAAAGTGTTGAAAAAATCGAAGAAACAGAAGGCGAACACTGCATCTGCCAAAGAGAGTGTAGAGAATGTCGTAGATGGAAATCAGAAAGTGCAGGATAATGTTGTTCGAAAGAGGGTTAGGAAAAAGAAGGTGCAAGTGGCAAATTCTGTGGAACAGATGGAAGGTATTCGAGTTGGGAAAGAATCTGAGAACCAAGAAGCGATCCTTGCACCGAGCAGTTTAGAAAATGCTGCCAAAACAGAAAATCTGCAAGCAAAAGAGAATGCCGTGTATATGGAGACAAACAAAGAGAAAGAGAAAAGCACACCAGCTGGTTTGCAGTCTGTACAAAATCCTTTGCCAATCATTTACCCGAATAGCTCTTGGATGATTAACTTCCAGCAGGCTTGCTCGAGTTTATTCAAAAGCAGCAAAGCTCCCCAGAATAGCATCGGATCAATTCCTGGGCTACCTGATACAAACTCGATTCCTATATTACCAGATTTGAATGGTATCCATCCAGGCTTTCCCCCTGATCATATACCGATTGGAGTACCTACATCAAATCAAGTTACTCCCGTTGATCATATACCGTTTGGAGTGCCTACTTCAGATCATATACCGTTTGGAGTGCCTACTTCAAATCTAGTTACTCCTTTACCAGAACAGAAGAAGGAAGGATTAGTCTCTCCTGCCATAAATGGTCTTCACCACATAAACCTTGCCTCCGATTCATCATCCAAGGATGTAGCACCAGCCTTCCAAAACACTCCGGTATCCAATAACGGGGTGAATAGCATTCGTCAATGTCTAGTCAGGGATTTTACAGCCCGAGCACCGGAACCTCTTACAATGAGCTCATTTATCAAGCACTCACTTCAGATGGGAAGCTTTCTTTCTTCTGGTAAACCCGAACCTAAGAAACGAAGGAGAAAGGAGAAGGCTAGCTGTGAAGTAGCTCCAAGTATCCCGGATTTGAATGGTAACGTGTTGGATACGAGCCCCTTAGGAACAGCCACACCCGAGGGGTGTCATATTCCGCCTGAAGGTGAACCTCAGAGAAAGAGGCGATATAAATGCGACAGTGGTGAATCGGATGGTGGCAGTGTTCTTCTAAACTTTGCCCAGGGAAGCGTGCCTCCGAAAGAAACGTTGGTAGCTACGTTTTCCAGATTTGGATTGTTGAAGGAATCTGAGCTCGAGTTTCTAAGTGATGATAGCGTCAAGATTGTGTACGAGAGAAGCTCCGATGCTAGGTTTGCATTTCGGAGTTTGGAGAAGAGCTGCGCATTTGGAGAATCACTCCTGAATTTCAGTCTTGACAGCAGCATGCCAGAGCCCCCAAAGATGAAGAAGAAGCAAACTAATCCGCAGCTGCAAACCTTTGTGCCTGTGGCCGTGGGAGCATCCAAGAACCGAACCACCAAGATTGGGGCGGTGCCTGACATCGCGTCCATCAAGCAGAACGTGGAAATGATGAGGTCGACTCTGGAGAAAGCAGGCAACAGTCTCTCTCAGGAGATGAGAGCCAAGCTGGAGAATGAGATCAAAGCTTTTCTTGACAAAATCAGCTCCTCTTAGTAAGTTTAGAAGTTTTGAATAAACCTTGTAGTGTGGTTATGGCCATTTTCCACATTGGAGGGTGGGGGTTGAGAACTTGAGAGAAGGGGAGGTTTTTTTTATGCTGCTAGTATTTTTTGAATTTGGTAGTTTGTTGCTTTTCCCTCTCCATTATCAACCCTCAAAAATCTGTTGGCTGTAGTAATATTAATTTTATTGAAATATTAGTTGGGTAAATTCTTGTTCTTGATTAATGATTTGAAGTATTAGTTCAGTGTTGTGCATCAGAAGAAGAGTTTACTCATACATTCCTCAGTTGATTCATTGTTAGTGTTTTTAACTTGTTTGGGTGTGGAATCTTGGCCTTTGAGATGGTGTTGTTTCAGTTTATCCTAAGCTCAAATCAGATGGGCCCCACTCCCTTTTGCCAAAGTAAATAGTACTTCCTCCGTCCCAGAGAAGTTGACATACTTTGAAAATGGCACGGGATTTTAGGAGGTTTTGTTTTGTGTGTTAAATGGAGAGAGAAAATATAATTTTTATATTAATGTGAGAGAGAACTTTTTCCAAAAAGGGAAATGTGACATCTTTTGTGGGACAAACTAAAAAGGAAAGTGTGCCTAACTTCTCTGGGACGGAGGGAGTAACTAGTTGATGCCGGTTTTGGTTGCTGCCAGTGTTAAAGAAGAGGATGATTGTTGTTACTTCACCATCCCGAGTTAATTCCCGAGTTAATTGAGTTGTATGTCCATTTTCATTCTTCTTTTTTAGCTAAAATTCAATCTTTTTAATTTTTTTTCTTTTTTCACATTTTTATTTTATTCTCTATTTACTACTCCTACTACTTTCTTAATTTCCATGAAAAGAGTACATCACTTGACTAGGGACATAAATAGTAGTAGTCATATATATTATTCCCAAATTGGGACATAAATAGTAGTAGTCCTATATATTATTCCCAAATATATAAGCGAAACGTCGAATATATTGTTTTGTGATTTAAATACAAATAAATTGTGGCATGGACGAGTCATGTAAATAAACATTTTTTTATACAATACTAATTGATATTTTAAATAAATAAATCTATAAATTTGGAATATTTTTCATAAAGGGGAACAATTTAGCAAATACTACTATATCATGTGTTGTCAATGTGTTTGAATAGAAATCTTTAAAAAAATCCGAAGTGAGAAGTAGGACTGCACTTTAAGGTTATGCTTTCCCATTACCCTAAGCACTCAAAATGACTATATCTTCTAAAATCAGAGTACACAAATTTCCACTAAAACATTCTTTTACATATTCATGTAAAAGTTCTAACATAATCTTCCTCGAATTAATTCACCAAATCCCAATTCTCTCTTTGAATTTAATTTCTTCTTCCACAGTTCATTATATAATCCAAAGAAAACATACTTCCTCGGTTACACTATGTGGAGCAATATGTATTTAGTACGAGATTTTATATAAGTAAAGATAATAATGATAGTTTTCATATTAGAAAATGTGTGAATTAAAGTGGAATATTTAAAAGAGAATAATGTATCATTTAAAGTAGAACGGAGTATAATATACACGTCAAAATTAACACACCAAATAAATTAACCATGCTCAAAGACTTCCACATTCCCAATTCACACTCAACTATAGTAGAATTTAACATTTAAAACCACCAAAATATAAAAAAGAAGTTACTGTCCCACCCTAGTTAACCAAGCCTCTCATTTCATTTGATTTAACATATGATCATAGACCAAACCCTCCTAGCATTACATCCACCACCACATAATTACTAGTAAATATTTAAACTAAGGGATTCGTCGCGGATGCCCCGTACGCGTTGACCAACCCGGTCCACGACCCAAATCCGTACCCATTCACATTACAAGCCTGTTGCTGTTGTTGTTGCTGCTGATAATCATGCCATTCCAACGACAAAAATCTAGCATTAGGTTTCGCCTCAACGACATCGTTTTGAATATTACTAATACTATCATACGGGTCGAGATCAAACCCCGACATGACTCCGCCATTGGGCAGCATCCCACCGAAATTAAGGTGGTGGTAAGCATCGCCGCCACCACCACCGCCACCGCCCCCCAAAAGGGCCTCGTATTTATTGTCCATGAAATCAATAGGAGTGGGATTATTTTCAAGCATGTAGGGAGGGTTCGCACCGTACAACCCGGCGGATGCATGGAAGCGGAGGTGGTCCGGGAAGGAGAGGCGGAGGTCGGCGCCGGCGGAGTGCGGCGGCGCCGGCGACATGGCGGCGGTGGGAGGGGAGGAGGGTTTTTTGGAGGGGTTTTTTTTGGTTTTGCGGCAGCCGCCGCCGACGGGGATGTTGCGGAGGGAGCCGCCTTTGGTCCAGTAGCGGCGGCAGGTCTTGCAGAAGTAGCGGGGCTGGGAGAGGCTGTAGTTGTTGTAGTAGCAGAATTTGGTATGGGTGGAGTCGCAGCGCGGGCATTTCAGGGACTGCTCGTGCTGGGGGCGGAGGCGCCGCTCCGTTAGAGGGCGGCTGCATGCTAGTATGTCGTCGCCGCCGGTTAGGGAGGAGGAGTCCATTCCCGCGCCGATTTCCTCGGAAATTGTGCCCTGCTTTTCCAAATCTAATGTGTCAGTGGATTCTACCTTTTATTCCTCAAATTCAACACTATAATGTTTGAATTTATTTTTTTAATATATACTCTTCGTTTAGTCTTGGCTCAGATTTTAAGAAATGTAATAAAAGGAAGTGAAAATAATTAGCAGATTTTAAGAAATGTAATAAAAGGAAGTGAAAATAATTAGTGAAAGGTGTGTAATTTTTATATATTATTTTTATAAGTAATAAAATGTGAGTAACACAGTTGGTGGGACGCAGAGTCCATTTACCAAAAGTTGTAAAAAAGGAAATGGGAGAATTTTTTCACGGTTGAGAAACTAAAATTAAGAGGGTTATAAGATGAGTTTGTTGCAAAATGTGTTTATGATTTATGTTAAAAGAATGGAAAATGTAACATTATTTTGGTATAGATTTGTCATGTATGAGGGGGAAGGGGTTGGCATTGTGGAAAGAGATACAAATGTAGGTGAAAACCCATAATTCATTCCATTTGAGTGGAAGTAAATGTAGAATGAGTGGGTTTAATGAGATGAATACCTGCAACCAGTCAGATGAATCCATGCAAACTTGAAGAGAGGTAATGCCCATCAAATAGAAACCCCAAACCTATCAAGAAGAGAAAGCTAAGAAGTGAGTTGGGGTTTGGGGTTGGAATGGTGGAGAATTGGGTTGTTGATTGTGAATAAGAAGGAAGAAAAAGTGAAGAGGGCGGTGGGGCACACTGACTTCACTGCAGCTGAATCAATCAACGGCTGAGATGGAGTGAGGTAGATCAATCCGGACCGCAGCAAGGGATGGGGGTCAGAAATCACGGCTACTTGCAAGTCTATGTCTGACGTGACAACAGAATTTATTGGTCCAAGATAAAGAGTTAGAGTTAGAGTTAGAGAGAGAGAAGAGTGGAGTGTGGGGCCCACGAGCTCACTCTCCCCGCAAGCAAAGGATATATTCTCATATCTGTCACGTGTCTCAATCTCCACAATCTTTGGCCTTATTACAAAGTTAAACAATTTTAAAATGGCAATATACGTACACGCCATTTTTATTTGAATATTTCCAACTTGTACAAGATAATTGAATTCGGTGCAGTGACAGCAAAACGCCAAATTAGCTACCATTCGCCACCGAGATTTGGTCTTTTTTGCTATATGTATATATACATTTGTTCAACCGTCAAGTTAGTTTTTGGTTAATTAACGAGGAATAGTAGAGATACAACAAATATTTTATTTTTGGTAATGAGTCATCTTAAGTAGGACAAACTGAAAAGAAAAGTTGATCATCTTCAATGGAATGGGAAGAGACTAGTAGTATGCGGGTCTCGTTAAGAGCCGCCGTTGATGCTATAATTACTTGCGCAATGTGTATAAACTATTTGTTGTAGAGTTCTTAATTTACTCGTAATTAAACAAGATCGACGAATAGTTTATATGCATTTGTTGTAGGGTTCTAAGTCAACTCTTACACTCTTCACATTAACTAAGAGCAGAGAATTGTGTGACTTTGTCTCATTACAAATTTTACCGCATTAGTATGGAATTTACTTGAATAAAACCTCATTCATATCTAGCATCTGGATAAATATTGTCATAAATCTTTTGCTATTTCAGATATTTTAATCGATCGAGATTAAATAAATTGAAATGACGTATACGTCGTACGTATGTATTTATAGATTCAACTTGTAATTGACAGTATAATAAAATATAATTCTATCATTTATAGTAAGTTACTGGAGTACTAAATTTGAATAAATTAACTTGATCGATCCACAGTGTAAAGGTTAATGTTCTGATGGAGGCAAATGAATCCAAATTTCAACCTAGCTAGCAAAAGATTAATTTCTAAATCCAAAAGCGATCACATAGGATTTATCCTAGCTAGCTATTGCATTGGATACTCAAATGATACATTATTTGATTTTATTTATTTGCATATCTAATTCTTTATAATTTCGACTAATGCTATGCTAAAAAAGTGATACAGTGCTTTATGAATTTGTTATACACTAACATAAATTAGTTCATATCAATCATTTCTATCTCAATTCAATCATACAACAATTATTTTTTCCACTTCCATTTTTCTATGTCATTTCCAATCATAGGGTACGTACCTTTTTCACTTTTTTCTTTAACCCAAATATAAACTTCCTATTTCAAATTTGGAATTTGAACATTTATTCATACTACTACTACTTAACATTTAAAGTGATATGCAATTTAGAATTTCGGAATTTTATTCAAGACAATTACGTACATTACATATGCAATTTGTGGAATCTTTACTAAAAATAAAACGTGAAATAAAACAGATGCCTTATTCCTAATGTCGAAGGAATGTGAAACATAAGTATGTATATAGATCTTGTAGGTGAAGCTAGATAAATGATTCCTTTAATTGAAAACCTCTTTTTTGTTTCTTTTTTCATGATTTAAATTTTAAATAACAAGACAATAAAAAGTCTAATTTCCTAAAAACTTTAATAGGGAAATAAATTGTGCTACCTTTCTTCTCGTGCAAGGTTGTCCTTGCATCTTAGGCAACCAAAAACAAATTATATAAGTGTATAATTATAACCAAAGAGGGAGAGAGAGAATAAATGTTAAAGACCATTGGATTTTAATGGGGTCCCTCCATAGATGCTAAAGGTGATCATGGAAAAAAAATTAATTGTCTTTGTTTTTTAGATCATTAAAGTAGTTTTATTTATGCAGTAAATACGTATAAATAAGATTTTTAAAAAAATTAGAATGCAACACAAAGGTTTGGGCTTTTAATTAATGAATAATGGTTGTTTAAAAAATGTACAAACCCGGTCGAGCAGATTAGGGTATATACTATATATATATAGGCTACCATTAGGGTATATACTTAATTACTTAGGCCATCTGCATATCTGTCTCTTATCCGTCTTTTAACCGTCTCATCTTTTCACTATTCATGGGCCCCACTGTATTTTTCACCTCATCTCTTAACTAAGAGACAACACCTGCATCCCTGCATCCCATCTCATCCCTTAATTATTCATTCAATTTTATTTTTTATTTTTATTTCCAACAAATTCAATTATTATTTCATTGAAATATTAAATTAATACTAATAAATTCATTAAATCATTATAAACCACAAAAATTACAACATCCGAAAATACGAAAAATACATAATTGAAATCCTATGGAGTATTTTTAATTTTAATTTTTTAATTTTCGATTTTTATTACAATATTGAAAAATATAAAAATTAAAAATTACAATATTTTAATTTATTTTATTTTTGAATTTTCCTGATTTAAAAAAAAACAAAAAAAAAACATTTTAAACGGATATAAACGACGCCCACTCGCGGGCCGGGCGTCACGCACGAACCGGAGCACGCCACGTCGCCAAGGCGCGTGGCGAGCTGTCTCGAGGCCGGCCTCTTCCGCACGCAACACGCGACGAGATGTCCCGTCTCGTCGAGACGAGATGGAGGCTGCATCGCCGTCTCGATGCGGTCTCGTCTCTTCGAGACGCGATACGGATGCTCTTATAATCGCTAAGTCTAAGCGAGTGAAATTAAGAAGCTAGGATTAATTGGCTATGTATTTCTCTCTATCAACTATTTTGTAATTAGCTTCAGAATAAATTTAACATGCTACTAGTGTTGGCTATTTTACCGCGAATTTCCAAAGAAAAATTTCAAAATTGCAAAATATTGCGCTAATTAACATGAGACATTTTGATAAACAAATTTCTAAATTAAGATTTGAGATTTTGATCCAATTTGCGAAGTTGTGCGGTCAATCGAACGACATGGTGACGCAAGCAAATTTCTCCTGTTGTGGGTCCCAAGTACACTAACTAATTTGCAAATAGTACAATGATGCAATCGTATGATTATTGAAACCTATTAGTGCAGTGGTATGGTATCCCTCTTCCGTTTTGTCCTTTCTTATGGTTATCAAGTTTTATTTGTGATAAATAGTCATGTCTAATCTTATTTATTACATTTATTCGATTAGAGGAGTGATCAAGGTTTAACTAATTTTAAATGTATAATTAGAGAATAAATCTTAACCACTTATTATTTTAATTTAATGACTAAATGAAGTATTCATTTTCTATTAATAAAAATTGCATGGGGTAATTTGGGAAATCAACTCTATTCCATATTCTGACATACACATTCCATTTACGGATTATCTCTCTCTATTTCTATTATCATTATCTCTCTCTCTCTTTGTGCCGATCTCTGGCCGCCACCGTGATGCGTCGGAGGCGCTTCGGCGGAACGTGGAGCTAGAAAGGGAGCTCCGGAGCAGCCTGGAGGGAGAGGAGAGGGTGGAGGAGGAGTTGCGGTTGACGTGGCAGCACGTACGGTTGGTGGAGCAGCTTTGCAGCGAGCTTGACGAGCTGGAGGCGGAGGCTGTCGATCACGCTATGGAATCTAGGGCTCAGATCACGCTTCTTATGGAGAAGCTTTCTACTTCTAACAAACTTCTTCAATCTCTCTCGCTCAATAATCCCTCTCACTCAATAATCTATCTCTATCTTTGTAGTTCTATGCGTGTGATGTAGTTAGAGAATGAAAAAAATTATATTTTGTAGTTTCGTTTGGATTTGAAATCGTTTGGATTTTTAGGATTTTCCATAGGATGAATTATTGTAACGGAGATGCAGATATGTATTGTGGTGTTGATGCTAGAAGATTGAGCACTTAAAAAACATAATCAGATCACTTTGAACTCATTTTTAATGTAGTGAGCTATATTTTGTCAAATACATGTTCATATGTGAACAAAATATACTTCACTATAAAGCCAATACAAATCATTATACACAAAATATACTTCACTATAAAGCCAATACAGTTCACTATCAACAATTTATTAGTTCATTTTGTGAACTATAATTAACAGTGCACTATAAGTAAGGATCACAAACACTTCACTCTAACCATGAAATACTTCACTCTAAGCATGTTTTACTTCACTGAAATGAAAAAAACAGATCACTATAAGCATGCATCACAAACACTTCACTCTAACCATGGAATACTTCACTCTAAGCATGTTTTTACTTCACTGAGATGAAAAAACAGAGCACTATAAGCATGCATCACAACACTTCACTCTAACCATAGAATACTTCACTCTAAGCATGTTTTTACTATAGGCATGCATCACAAACACTTCACTCTAACCATGGAATACATCACTCTAAGCATGTTTTTACTTCACTATATGCACTATATACATCACTATACGTTCATTATACTTCACCGAAATGAAAACAACATTTACTTCACTATAAACGTCATATGCATCACTATATGCTCAATATACTTCACTAAAATGAAAAAACAGTACGCTATAAGGAAGGTTGAATATACTTCACTATACGCACAATATACATCACTATATGCTCATTATACTTAATTGAAATGAAAATTAGTACACTAATACTCTTCAATGAAATATCAAACATCATATTTACTTCACGATAAACAATATTTACTTCACTATAAGTGAGTTTTGTTTCGTTGAAAACTTCTTGGTTCACCATACTTATTTCGTTGCGTACCTATTTTTTAGTTTAGTATAAGTGTGAATTAGTTCACTGATAACATGTTTTTAGTTCATTGTGTACTTATTTTAGTTAACTGTGATTGCGAATTGATTGATTCACTTCTTTAGTTGTTTACTTCATATCAACAATTAATTAGTTTATTTGTGAACTATATTTTGTTAAATATCATTTGTGAACAAAAGAGCTATTAAAAATCAACTGAATCTATATATCTATGAACTACATAAATAAAAATTTTGAACAAAATATTAATGTAAGTTATGAAACTATTGAATGTAAATGAACCGAATAGGTATTACACTGAACTGAATCATGTTATGAACTATATCAGTTTCTACAATTGTTTCATTCTCCATACATGCATAAGCTTCCCCTACTCTTTATTTTTCTCTTCGTCTTTCGTCTTTCTTTACGTATATCAACAACTTCCAAAAGATTCACCGGTTATCCTATCATATAAAGAAAGTAAAAAATGGTTAATAACAACATTCAAACACAATATACTTGAACATAACAACATTCAAACACAAAAAGATCACTAATAACATGCATCACAAACACTTCACTCTAACCATGAAATACTTCACTCTAAGCACATTTTACTTCACTGAGATGAAAAACAGATCACTAACATGCATCACAAACACTTCACTCTAACCAAAGAATACTTCACTCTAAGCACATTTTACTTCACTAAGATGAAAAAACAATGCACTATAAGTATGGATCACAAACACTTCACTCTAACCATGAAATACTTCACTTTAAGCACATTTTACTTCACTGAGTTGAAAAAACAGATCACTAATAACATGCATCACAAACACTTCACTCTAATCATGAAATATTTCACTCTAAGCACATTTTACTTCAATGAAATGAAAAACATATCACTAATAACATGCATCACAAACACTTCACTCTAACCATGAAATACTACATTATAAGCACATTTTACTTCACTGAGATGAAAAAAACATTGCACTATAAGCATGGATCACAAACACTTCACTTTAACCATGAAATACTTCACTTTAACCACATTTTACTTCACTGTGGTGAAAAACAAATCACTAATAACATGGATCACGAACACATCATGCTAACCATGGAATATTTCACCCTTTCCTAAGCACATTTTACTTCACTAAGATGAAAAAACAGATTATTAATAACATGCATCACAAACACTTCACTCTAACCATGTTACTTCACTTTAAGTACGTTTTACTTCACTGAGATGAAAAAACAGATCACTAACAACATGGATCACAAACACTTCACTCTAAGCACGTTTTTACTTTACTGAGATGAAAAAAAATAATATAGTTCACTCGTACACAACACCAATTCATTCACGTAGAATGAACCAAATAGAGAAACAATTGAAGTGAAAATTACAACATATCTTCAGTTTTGTCCTTTTTTTCATTAGTTTCTACGGAGTGAACTAATAATTCTCTCCTATTTTTCATTAGTTTCTGCAGCAACAGATTCAAATAGAAAACAAATGAATTTTTGAACCAGATTCAACAAATCAAGAACCCGATCCAACAAATCGATAGCAAATAATAAAACATAACAAAATTTGAAAACCAATCGAAAAATAAATTCAATAAATAAAAAAAATTACAAATTACCTTTAGTTTTCCCCTCTTCTTCATGACTATCCTTACCATGGGAAAATATGATAAATTGACTAAACCCTAGCTATAGAATGAGGAAGAAATCGCAGAATCGAAGTGGAAATCCCATCACTTTGGAGAGAATTAGAGCGAGAACGAAATCTGGAAATGGGGAAGCAAATTGAACCCTATATCATTTAAACCATTGAAAAGTCTATTATGCCCCCGCATTCTAATAGTGAACCGAATCATTCACATAGTTAATTCTGCTTCAATTTCGAAAACCATATGGGTAAATACCAGCTCTTGATTTCTTAATCTTGTGGCTGAGATTTATTCTCTAGTTATACACTTTATGGGCACTTGCCCCATATCACTACTCAATTATATTAATTTTATCCCCATAACTAATTTAATTCTAGACAAATTCTTTTTCATTTAAGGATATTGACATCTAATATCATTAAACTTTCAAAAAGTTGGATTTTTCCCACGAACTTTAAAGCTGGCAAATAATATCACGAACTTTACCCCGAGTTTATTTTTTCTCACGAATGAAAAAATTCATGTTATTTTAATAGATCGAAGAACAATTTTGGAGGGTGTGCTTCAAGAAAAACTATCTTCAAAGATTGAAAAACTTGAAACTCTCAAAATTGTTGTCGAGAAATTACGAAAACAAATCCGTATCATAATATTATTTGTGGGAATTTTTTCATTCGTGGAAAAAAAAACAAACCAGGGGTAAAGTTCGTGATATTATTTGTCAATTTTAAAGTTTATGGGAAAAATCCAACTTTTTGAAAGTTTCGTAATATTAGATGTCAATACCCCTTTCATTTATCATACTATATTATAGGAATATCTCACTATTATTTTATCTAACAAATCAAATATCAATTAACATGATTAATTAGTAATTACACTTTCTCACGTGCTTATAAGATTAGTGGGAGAGAAAACCAATGTTGACAAATCATACTAATAAAATGCGCAGATTTTACCTCAAATATTACTACTATATTATTATTTTGTGAATCAACCAAATCTTTGATTTGGTTGCCGTCTAATCGATGCAATATGAATATAATAAGTTCACACAACTTTTAACATATCCAATATTTTTTTAAATAGGGCAATTTATATCTAAATCTCTACTTGATCAATAAGATTTAAAAAACATCATTAGATTTGATCATTAGAGCTGACGTTAATTCCACATTGTGATAACTTCATCTTAATCCTTTAGGATTGGACTTTACTATCATTCTTCTTCAGTTATCTATTATTAAATACGACCATCGCACCGCTTTTGCCTTCCAATGATGATGACGACATTTTTCACCATGTCTGACCCTACAAGTTTTGTTTCTTGCATCCGCTATTGAAATACATGTTTTGTTCATATATAAAGAAAAAAAACAGAGCTATTTATATAAATAGATTATAAAAAAATATAGATAATGAATAGTGTTTGGTGGACAAAATAGTTAGATGTGAATAATAGGCATGCGTGAGCGCAGGAGAGGCGACAAACAAACATGAATTCCATCATCTTTCAATACCATTGACGCATCCAAATCTAAGACACAATCCTTTTTATCCGTCAAATAAAATTGCATACGGTTTTGATGTCGGAAAATAGTGGATTTATTAATAAAACCATTTATTGATATATTATGAAATACTTTGATATCATTTGATTGGATGGTTAAGGGTTCTTTTAATCAATCTAGAGAAACCAACCTTGTAATCATTTGATTAGAGGTACATACAAATATTAACCCTTTTTTATGTGCTATGGATTGCATGTGCAATGGTAAATTGATTACGATAACTTTCGAAAGAAAACTATGATTATTGATCATGAATTACATTCAAACTCAAAAATATGACTTGCGTTGATACGATTCTATTTGTGTTGATATAATTAATCGTTGATACGACTATATTTGCGTTGACATAATCATAAAGACACAAACTTGATAACACACGATAATGACACGAAGCAACTATGTATTCAAGAAAGTGACTATTTTTTATGCTATCTTGTAAGGATCAAATTTTATTCTAAATTATATACTTTCATACAAATTGGACCTTATTTATATTCTGAAAATGAGATTGAGCTTGAGATTGAGCTTAGTGAATTATACATCATGCTAGTTTAATATGTTAAAAACTTTATGTTCTTAGATTTCACATGTGAAAGTGCTACCGATCTCCACTCAAATTTGCCAATTTTTTTTTGTTCGATATAATGTAATACAAATGATAGAGCCAAGTGCAGAGGTAAACCTCAGTTGCTATCATCCACTACTTGGCTAATTACAAAGAGGTTGTTTCCCTTCTCATCGGAACAGCCTGAGCTTCGACTTTCGACCCCTGATACTTCATTTCTCCTGCTCTGAAACGAGGGTCAACGGGCGAAGGTCTAGCATCTGTATCAAGACTAGGTCTGTAGTGATTCGTTACAGGCTTAGAATCCGTGTCGGTGCTAGGCCTGTAGTGATTCGGGGCGGGTCTAGAATCCGTGTCAGCGCCACCTGGCCTGTATGGATTGGTTGCTCCACCGGAATACCGCGGTGGAGAGACATACCGCGATGAGCCTCTCAGACCACTGCCTTTCAGCTCCATGATTTCAGAGCTTCTTGAAGACTCCGTGAAGGATCTGTCTCTGTCGCCTGTGGCTGAACCTAACGGAGCTCCACTGGTGACGGATGCTGAGGTGAAGGGGTCATCGGGGCCCCAAGAGGTGAGCGCCTCCTTCTTGTTCGCGAAACAATGCCAAGCTCCAAAGAGGAAGAGGACGAAAAACATGACTGGGCTCGTCCACAGGATGCTGTTGAGCTCGTTCTTGAACGAGGGGAGATTGGAACGATACATGGCTACGTATCCGTTTCCAAGGCTGAGGACCATGAGCTTCTCGTAGTCACTGGTGATCAAGGGCACGCCTGTTTTCTTCTCCGTGATCTGTTGCTGGTTTAGGAAAGGCGCGATGATCTCATCAAGGCCGGCAGAGAACAAGAGGCGAAGCCCACCAGCGCGGACATATTGCTGAGACGAGACGTTGTACACATAAACCTTGTCCCTGTTAGCAATCAATACATAGCCTTTGATCGCATGCAAGGCCAGAGGCTCATCGATGTCCAGCTTCCTCTTTGACCTCACCCGACACTTGAAGTTCATCACGTCGCCTAGCAGAAAAATCTGAACAAAGTCCCCTTCCCCCGTCAGCCCATAGGCCTTCGACCGGTCCGTGGCATCAAAAACATAACTCTTAGCAAAAGAGCTGTTCAAACCCTCGCATTCTATCTCCTTAAGCTTCATCGTCCTCAAGTCCAATGAGCCCGCACCAGTATCCGTAAGAAACAACATACGCTGCTTCAAAAACGCAACAGGCCGTTTACTAGGCGTAGCAGTACCATACAACGTCCCATCCTCCTTAAACACCATGATCTTCCCACCCTTGTCTACTGCCAAAACGTACCTCCTCCTCCCAACATAGTGAACCTCCACAATGCTAATCCGCAAACCCCAAGACTCCGGGATCTCAAACTTCCCTACTCGCTCCACATGAAGAGAGCTCCATTCATCACCACTCAACATCTCCCACACCCGATGCATCACAATAGCGCCATTTTCATGGCCCGTGACAATCATAGTCTCGTTCTTGTGAAGCGACAAGTAAGAGACAACGACAGAAATTGGCGAGGGCTTCTCCCCCTCGGGGAAGGCCTCGAACTCTAAGGCAACCTCTCCACTCCTCAAAAACAAGTACAACTTTCCCTTATCATCCCCAACAGCAAAGTACTTGCTCAAACCCTCAAAATCCTTATTTGGCAACATATTAATACAAGTAGGGCTCGAACTCAACTTAACAGCCGATACAAACTGAAACTTCTCAACCCAAAATGTGTTATACTTAGTCACTATCGTCGGCTCCAACTCCTCCCCACCTCCTAACCCCAAACCATCCTCTTCCTTAATTTTCTCAATACAGATTTCATTACCGTGTGGCGATAAAGATTGAATCTTTTTACTTTCCAAATCATCAGAAAGCCGGGATTCTAACCTATCAACAAGCTGGGTGAGGTTTTGGACCAATTCTTGAAGTTTCTCCAATTGGAAGTGGTGATTGCTTAACAAATTGTGATCAACACAAGTTTCCGCTAAAGGGTTGTCCTTTATCCTAAAAGGGATGTCATTTTTGGTGTCGGTTTCAATTACTGAGTTGGAATTTAGAGAGGGGTCGGATTCTTGTGATGCGAGGACAACGCAAAAAAGAGGTGGGAAACAAGACAAATCTGCGAGGAGTAAAGAAAGAGTTAACGAGAAGATTAACTTGCCTTTTCTGCTGCGAGAGACAGCCATTCAAGTTGAAATCTGGAGCAGAGCTTCAGCGATGGGCTGTGGGTTTTACTGTTAGCTTTGGATTTTGAGCGTTGAAGGTGAGATCTTGAAGAGTGAGAGAGGGCTATTTTGGTAACTTTGATACAGGTTTTGGGGAGTTTTGTGAAAATGGTGTTAGGAAAAGGGGTAGAGTTTAAATATTGTGATTTTGTATTATAGATAAAAAGAGGATTTTGGTGAATGAAGTACATTTTCTAATGGATTTTGGTGAATGAAGTACACTTTCTAAGGGTGGTCATTCGGTTGGTTAGTATAACGGTCGAACGGAATTGGTCGGTTAATCAACGAAAAAATCATTCAAAAGTAATGAGTGAGTCGATCCGTTTTACCATTCAATTAGGTAATTAATCGGTCGGTTAGAATCGGACAATCTATTGGTAAACGACAATAATGGATTACTTTTTTCGAAACTGATTTTATCTAGAAATTTCGTATGCTAATAACTTTTTCAATTTTTGTTTGGTCGTATTACATATTTGTGAAATGATCAAGTGTGAATGGAAAAGAAAAATATATTTAATTTTGATTTAAATTTATCTTCATTTGAATTTTAGGGGAAAACTATGATATGTAGTACAATAAAAGGAAATTGATTGACCATAAATGAAAAATTACTTGATCCATCAACCTAATTTTATTTAAATAAACATGTCACATATTGTGGGTAAGTGATTATTCAAGGCCAAAAATCTCACATGAAGTGTCCGTTAAACCTTTAAAATTTTTTGTTTATATATTCACACAGAAAATAGTTAAGCTCATAACAATATTAGTAATCCGAAAAAAATGAATCATAACTCAAAAGAGATAACGACAATTTATCCATAAAATAATCCATTGCATAGTTGTATCTCATTATGCACCAATACCATATTATTAAGAAAGAGAGACCAGAATCAACTGAAACATTAGGAACTTATAAACCATGATCATTTATAATTTAGAAAGCATAAAGGATTACTATGTTAGAATTTGCTAAAGATACAATAACAAATTAGTTTGTTCCCCTTTTGGCCGCTATGCTGCTATGGTGAGATCTACCACATAACATTATTATGTACCGAAGCGAAGCTTCTGTCCGCAGCCTCTCTCTGTCTAGAGGGGGGGGGAGCTATTTTCCGTTACAGGTGCCGCTTTTTGCATCTTCTAACTTCAAAAATGGGTTGTCCAAGGACCGATTGATGGTAGTATCAAAAACCAAATGGTGACTTTTTCCTATTTCCGCCTTCGCCACATTGTTCGTTCCATTTTCTCAACTCATTCATATTGGCTGCATCGAAGGAAACTGCTGGTCCCACCTAGAAAACAGTAACCAAATCGATATAGTATTAGTTCAGATTAAAACATAAAAGCTTTTGAAGGCAGACACATTCGTTTTAAAGGAATGTCACTCTCCTAGAATGATATGAAAAGCATAGTCCTAATAACAGCATGAGGCAATGGGAAGCCTTTGCATGACTTGGGTGGATTTTACCATGGTTTTAGCGTGAGTAAAATCATCCAACTTGAGCGGTCTGAGAAGCGGAACTCCATCAGATTTGCCACCTTGCACGTAGATCATAGAGATGCTAAGAACAAAGATAGTCAAATTGGACCTGGTGTTGCATTAAAATTTTCCTAACTTTATGTCATTGACTCCTTACAACATGAGCAACATTGTAAAGACATCAAAGCTTGGAAAACCTACGGCTAGATGAATAAAGGATCTTATCATAGGATAAGGCAATTTATAATGCATTGACTCACTCTAATAAGTTGATTGTAAAGTTAGCCTTTGTGACTACGACCAACAGACTGAAGGGTATAGTTATCACTGCAATGCGATGTTGAAGCTATGAAATAGAATTTGTATCGTTCACCTTGCTTTCTTCTTCCAACAACTCTTGGACAGGTCTATATGTTGCAGCAATACAGATGTCCTGCAATACAAAATGCGAAAACTGGTTAAGAAGTAAGTAGCGATTAACTCTGTTAGCGAAGTATGAAACTTTCATCACCTTCAGGTCGTTCCCATAATGTGTTCACGTGAGGAAGATGATAGGTTCGCATTTATCTTAGGGCATTCACCATAGCCCAGACTATATACCCGCCCTATCTCCCTTTTCATGAACCATGTCATCATTATCTTCAAGCCCATTATACCAGCAATGCCCATACTATAAAGTATAAACCGAAAAAAATGAATAGAGTACGAGAGAGAAGAAAAAAAGAACAGATAAAATATGAAAGATAGATAAAAGGTAGAGAGAATAGTAATTTAAGAGAAACTTTTCATTTTAGTTGCGGTTATTTTTTTTAGACACCCTAGAATAGAAAGATTAGACCATTTTTCATGGACAGAGGTAATATCAAAATAAAAACTTACCATCTGATTCGAGACATATCAATAAGAAAATATTATTTAAAATTAATTAGAATTTTGAATAATTTATCTACAGTACTTTAGTTTCTAGTTTCGAAGTGACGACGAACCAAAGACCAAATCCTGAAAAAACGCTTTCTGAACTTCCACCTCTCTCTCTTCTCAAATTGAAAAACCCATGAGCACGAGCTGCCGCTAAAACCTCACTGTGGCGGAAAACCAACACTCCTCTCTCCACCATCCACCTCCTACTTTCCCTCTCCACAGATTATCAATTTGCAGTGAACCCTTACCCCTTTCATCTGCGCCGGAAAAAATTACACAACAAGTCAGATGATCAGGAATCGACAATGAATACTAAAGTAACCTCCAGAGACATTCAGGAGATCATCACCAAACTCACCTCCGACAAGGCCAAACCTCGAGATGTAAATTTTTATGCATAACCATTTCCATTATGTGCCAATTGTGCGCCAATTTTGATTAACCTGAGGAATTAATCTCCAAAACGCAGCAGCTTATTTCAGTGGAAAATAGCGTATAACTGCTCCAAATGATTAGTTCATCACGATTTTACATTTTATCTACTTCAAGAGCCAGAATGAAGTGTATATTTAGTAATAGAGCTCAATTGCTGACGGGATATTAGGAAATCGTATGAACCTGATTGATTATTTGTGCAGTTGTGCTAATGTAGTAGGGTTGGAAATCAAAGTTTTGGCTCACCTGCTGCAGTTTCATGTTGTTTAGTACTTGTACTATTGCATGGAGGATTTAGAAAATATCTGAGATGAGCTTGTAATGCTAGACAATAACTTGTAGTTCTTCGATTGATGTCTTCAAGTTTATTAACCTTACAATTATTACTCATGCCTTCATATTTCCTTTTCCTTGTATTAACAGATACTTAATTTGTATTTTAGGAAGGGATAAAATTGTTGAATACATGGCTAGGGGGCGAGAGGTCTATTGGATTTTGTAGATATTTGTCTGATAGATCTTCGATGCTTGAACCTAATGAAATTCCACACTGTAAGTATATACTGACGTTAATTCTTATGCTATTAGTTGCTGAGACAACATTTTAAGTGCAATATTTGATTCTCATGTAGCTGAAAGCTGGCCATTTCTAGTCAAAATTTTAATACAATGTTTGTCACTGGAGATCTCCTCAAGCAAGAAGAGGTTGCCGAAGCTGAATTTTGCAAAGACTCTTCGGATTGTCGTGCAACGAGCTGAAGATGATAGATTTTCTGGTTAGTCTCTGAAGATTTTGGTGAGGTTAAACTGCATGGTTGTATTTAATAATAAACGATTAATTTAGTTCTTTTGGTGCTTTCATCTTTTTCTTTTTTTTCAGGCCCTAAGTAAGTTTCAACTAACTTGTTTAATTTCTTCTAATTGATAAACTCCCACCTTCCCACAAGAATATTGGGTATGAGTTTTAATGCACAATTGGCAAAGTATGAGAGAAGTAGAAAGAAAACATAAATAAAGTATTGTTAGTGGACAATGGTCCCACCTCATTACCTCATTAGAGAGAAAAGATCTTCCAAATTTAGAAAGTGCATATTATTGTGGGATGGACTAAATAAGAAAGAGTGCATATTCTTGTGGGACGGAGGGAGTATTTATGTTTTTTGATCCCATATTCACCCCTGAAACACTCTAGCTCTGGGGAATCACGAAAGGGTCACCTTCAATATGGTTATCAAGTTGTATATATGTTTGTGTCCACTAAGTATCCACATGTTGTCTTGCCCTCTCTATTTGCAGGAAAGAGTTTTCCGCTTTTACCTGTGGCTAGGGTACTTTTCAACCACGTGTGGGATGTCCTTAAAGATGTTCCAAGCTTTCAATCTGAATATAGTGTTATCCTTCGTCATCTTTTGGCAGTCACGGAATATAGATTTCACATTCGGAAACGAGTATATTCTAGTGAGTACTTTTCTGGTTTAGATTGTCACTGTGCCAGTTAGAAACTTGAGCTTCTTACCGGAATTTTTATTTGTCTTAAATGAATAGATCTCGTACTTCTATACATGGAAAAGGTGGAAGCAAGCATGAGCAATGAAAACATAGGGCAATTAAACCCGAAGGAGGAAGTTTTCCGCTTCACCTTGACACTTCAATCACTTCTTGAAAACCCACCCGGAGATATTCCCGACGAGCTGCGAGAAGATATGGTTAAAGGTTTTGTTGGAATTTTTTCTCATGTAAGGTTAGATATTCTTGACTTTGTTTGATTGGCTGTCTTAATCTTCTTACTTGTAGTCTTTTGACAAATGATGGAAAGTAATTTATGCATGACATAAATTCAACTCTCATTGCCAGGGAAGAAGGAAAAATCTCAAGAAAACTCATCGAGTGCCTCAATATGTATCTGTTAAAGGATGGACCTAATTTGGGTTGCAAATCCCTTGAAATTCATGAAGCTGTACAACAATTTGTGTTCCGCTGCTGGTTTGCGACTCATGATCGGAGTCTTAAGGTACCTCTCTCTGCATTGATATTCATGGTTTTGTAAGAATTAATTAGATTTTTCGCTGTTCTTCTAAGTTTAATGCTTCTGTAGGATGTACTTGTTTGCTACGGGAAGCTGCAAATAAGTTTAACTAGGGGAGTGGTTGATGGGGCTGCTTTACTCGAACAACTTCTTGATATTGTTAGCAAGGAGCTGGACCAAATGAGTACTTCTGGAGCCAGTATCACCAGGTTAGAATTGTTCTATATGGCATTTAATGCTGGCCCATATATGTTATATTTTTAAACGAGTGGATGATGAATTCAGGAGTGATACAACTAAGGATGAAAAATGTGGACTCCTAACAAACTCACAGCACAACCTGGTGGAGCTTGCTGCCCTTGTCTTTTGCCGGGTACACTCAGTAGAAACTTAACTCAAACTCATTTCTCTATGACCCTCTTTGGTACATGATGTGGCTGTGTCCTAAACACAATATAGAGACTTATCTAGTTTGTTGAGGACTGATGAGTGCACTGGGCTTCTGCTAGCTAGTGTGCATAACTAGGTTAGGTTTTGTTTATTCATCCGAACCGACCTCTTAATCACAGTTATACCAAGCAATACTATATAGAAGATGTTCTGGGTTATTAGTATATGTATTCAAGAACTAAATTTGCTCATTTGCTGAGGAACTTGAGCTAAAACATCTGGAGATATTCTGGTCATCAATGCTTTTACTTTTACCTTTCCAGGCTTGCACTCATGCATCAAAAACACCAAATGCTGAAAAACGAGGCAGGAGGGAGCATATTGTTGTCCAGATAAAAGAGAGGCTCATTGAGGGGAAATGGTCATGGTATGTGTAAATAGATTGAAGCATTTGTTGAGGAACTACATATCAAACTTATAGCGCCTATTAGCTGGAATAATGTGATCTGAATTTGCACTCTGTTTCTTAATTGATTAACATTATATTTCTGAAATCTCATTCTAAAATTTTGAATATCGGGTAAGAAATTTCTTGTCACACACACAAAGAGTAAAATCAGAATTCAAATGGAGGTGAAGCAGGGTAGTACTTAAAGGTAAGTGGAGCGGTGAAAACAATGACAATTTCATTGCTTCTTTCCATTTCCATGGAACCTTTTCAACAAATTTAAAATCTCAAAGAGGGCAAATCTTAATCATAAATATTCCTGAGAAAAAAATAATTATAATGGCAAAATGAGATCATGAGTAGCATTGAATCAAGGATATAGTACTCAACAATAAGTAGAGCAATGGAACCACTGGTAATTTCATTGTTTGTTTCCATTTTTTGCATAATTTCCATTTTGTTCATAAGATTATCATGAGTGTGAGCCAATGAGGTTTGTTAAAGGAATTGAATCTAGGATTTGTGGGTCTGCTCTCCTGTAACTCCTTTTAAAGAGAGTTTTTACTGTTGTTAATATCATTTTTTCCATTTGTCGAACTGATCTTGAAAGCATTTCTGCCAACCACACTTCAATTATTCTCTCGTGGCTTTCGCTGCTATGAAAATCGCCTCCTTGTGATGTTCTTCAAAGAAGATACTTGTGTATGTACATTTGACTTGATCGGCTCTGTCAAAAGAAACAAACAAATGAATTACACTTATTTATTGACAATCTTGGATCATATTATTTTTTCCCTTGCAACAGGCATGCTGCATTCTGTTGTCTTATTTACAAATATTCAGATCGTGTAAAGAGAAGTCTTTTCAGTTATTGGTTTGGAAGCATATCTGCGAACTTTGAGAGGTAGAATTTTTGTTGGATTTTTGATACAGGTGTCTATATGTTCCTTCACTTTTGCTGTATGAGACTCCCCTACTTTGTTTTTCTTGCAGAATAATTAACAATGTTAGTATTGAGCATTCATATGACGGTCTTTTATGGACTTTGAGGTAAGATGCTTTCGACCAATAGTTTCACCTCCATTCAAATTCTAGTCAAACTATTGTTTTGATTTATGAAATTTTCTAATGTCTTTAATGCTGTTTTTTTTTTTTTAAAAAATTTCTAAAACCTATTTAATTGCATTTGAAGGAGCTTGCTAAAACTTTCCTCCTTGCTACATTTCGCTGCTCCAAACATGGAATTTTCACCAAAGGCTTCTTGTCCTGCCAAGAATGAGGTAGACTAAACTATCTGATTGAACTTTAACGAATTTTAAATTTTTTGGGGTGTTTTTCTGTGGTATACTTTAATGCTTATGAAAGTGTGGACGGTACACATGTTGAAGTCAGGTACCTGGTTGCTTATCAAGTTAGATTATTTGAGAAATGAAGCTATAGCTTATTTGGCTTATGAATTGTCGCATTGTTACAATGCTCTTTTTATTTCGTGAATTGGTCTAGGCATGAGAAAAAATGACTAATTCTCTTCATGTATTAACCTCTATTATTTTCTTAGTTTCATTTATTATCACTTATTAGTAGCTTATTTTGTAATTGAACGGTGTTTTTAAATGCACTTGTGCAATATTCGAAAAAGCATTGTTTTACTGCAGTGATTTGAGTTGGCTTTTAACCCTTTTTGAATTATGTTGCAGGTTGAGAAAGACTGGAATGTGATATGGAGTTCTCTCATTCGGAGTTTGCCTGCATTTGTAAATGTCACCTTAATTGTAAGTACCTGGACATGTAAATTTGAGTAATGTTTTTAGTTTGATGGCTTTGCTTATTTTTGGCAATATCACCCGGATGTCTTTGACTCTTTCCAGTGACTACTCTTTCTTTCTTAATGATTTACTTCTAAAGTTGGTGAGGAAAATATAGGGAACTGCCTCCTGTAAACCAGAAACTTATTTCATCCTCATGTATGACATGTATATCCTAGACACTAGTCAATAAAAAATCTCTATTTATTTAGATTTCCCATATGTCTTTCTTTGCTGACTCCAACATCTAGTTAGCAATGCTGAAAGTTGCATAATGACAACATTGAGAGTCCACTTCCTCTACATATTAATCACCTGTCAGTTGTCAATTTAATTTATTAGGCCAAGCTTGGTGTTTGACGGCCTTGGTGATCCTTTTTACACGTAATATGCAGGTTGATGCTGCTTTGATGCTCCTTTGCAACATTATGTTGAGTGTAAGACCTCGATAACTGATTCTTTGAATACTTTTTACCTGGATCATAGTACTTTTTTGTGCTATTGATGGTTTATAGTCTAATCTGTTGATTTCATTCTCAACAGCCATGTTTTCTTTTCCGTTTTAACAGGATACAAAAGATTCATATATTGTTACTCCTGAGATATGGGACCTTCGTGTCTTTAAACGCTCACCTTCCGTGTGAGTTATTGACCTTTAAGAATTGGCATATTTACCTTGCATCTCATCATCTTTGTTGTTTCACATGGTGCTAATTGTTAAAAGTGGAAGATTGTTTGTTGATTCTGCAAACTTGCATCTCTTAAGTTGTTAATGATTTTCTTAATATTATTTGTTTATATGTATACCCCGTATATTAATATGCCAATTTGCACGCATTAGAATGTCTGACAGATATCCTGATTCATCCCTTGAACTAAATATTATTTCTGGATCTAATTTTTGATATGCATCAGGTCTGTTTTATTCTTCATCTCATGCTACTTTTCCAGCAAAGCTATTCAAGTAAGATTCTCAGGCCTGTCTTATTTGTTGTTTTAATACATGTCCCTTAAAATATGTTTTCATTCTTGCTCATATTACATTCGATCTGTTTTATATAAAAGACAAAGCAGTATGCCTTGTATGAGTTAAAAAACTTTATTTTAAGCTCAGAATATTATGATGTTGTATTGTAATTACTCCCTCCATCCACGAAAAATAGTCCTATTTGTGGACGGCACGGGTTTTAAAGAGATATTGGTGAAGTAAGAAAGGGGAGAAAAAGTAGATAAAGTAGGATAGAGAGAGAAAAAGTAGGTAAAATATGAGAGAGAGAGAGAGAAGATGTTGATAGTTAAGTAGGTATAAGTTGTAAATAAATGGGAATGTGGGGGTAATAATTTGAGAGAATTTTTTTTTTTTTTTTTGAAATAAGACTATTTATCGTGGACACCCCAAAATGGCAAGATGAGACTCTTTTTTGTAGACGGAGGGTGCATATTATTCTGGAGCTAATAATTTGCGAGAATAGGTTTGGTTAGGATTCAACTATTAACAAAGTTCAGCTATCACACCATTAAAAGTAAATGTAAATTGAAAATATTTCCATGCTAGGTGAGTATGGAGTAGTTGTTGTCTGTTGTCCTCCTTTGAGTCCTCATGACAGTAATGATGTTAGAGTTTACAATGATGGTGTTAAAGACTGGGAGACTTAATTAAATAACTTTAAAATTCTTTCTCATTCTCTGTAGGGTGATACTCGGGATGCTCTTTTTCTCAGACAAAACATGTTACGAACAGTTTTGGCTTCTTTCAACTTAAGGGTAATCTCTTCTTGGATGTTCCAACATTATTCAATCATTTTATATACTTCTTGAAGATGCATAGATAATCCTTCCTCATACAGTTTCGATACATTTTTGTTCATTTTCCAAGTCTACATCTGGTATTTGTTAATATTACTTGATGCAAACATTTATATTATTGGTATGGTATCAAGTTAAACTATAGTTGATGTTAACAGTTAATTCTTAATCAATTATCTGATATATCTAATTATCTCAAACTAGTTTTTCTTTTAATTTACAATAATTGTGAAAAAGTCAATGACCAATTTTAAATAAATGGTACTATCATATTTCCTATTTTCCTCAAGTTTGTGAGTCAGTGGGTGTGCATTGGGTGAAGGACGTGGGTATATTCATTCATAACTTTATGTTGATGTACTCTTACATAGGAATGCACATCATTGAACGAGCGGTTGGTAGTTTTAATACCAGCTGCTTTGTATGCCCTTAGTGTTGGTTCTGCTCCTCCAATAAATGAGGCTCAAGGATATTCACAGCTACTCTATGTGTCCGAGGTTATGGAGGAACGGGCTAAGGTATGTACTTACATTTTGTTCTTGAATGCTAAACTAAATATATCTGTGCCATTATGGCTGCATAGTGCTGAGAGATGATTGCAATTCGGTGGTAGGATGAGGAACATTCACTCGAAAATTTGCATGGATTTTTTGACTGCTCAGTGGATGTCCTTGCAAGGATCGATGATGATTCTGGTCAAAGGGTTCTGTATCTATATTCTCTTTTATTTTTATTCTTCCTTCTGAATAATCTGTGGCATTTTTTTTGTATCTTGCTAATGATTTACTTTGATAATTTTAGGTCAGTCTTTCAGAGAACTGGCAAAATATGCATTTACCCCGAGAATTAAGAGATCAGCTGCTTCCTGAGATGGAAAATTATATTATAGAATGTATGATGGATAAAGAAATTGAAAACATGCAACTGTTTGAACTCATCAACGCATGTGCTCTACTGTCAAATTTCATGTATTGCTCTTATGCAACAAGGTAGCTTTTCCACTTCAATTGTTCTATGTGTTCTACATGTTGAGCAGTAATTTAGTCATGAATCCTCGACCTCTGCTCAAGTGCATTAAATTATTCTGTATATGCATTCATCCAGTTTTTTTTATTTTTCCCCGCACTATTTTTATTTTCTCAACATGTCACTGAAGAACTGTTTGGATGCCTGCTGAATCTTTGTTCCCTGTCCCCTTGTGCTAGCACTGGACTCACTTTTAGTAAAAACTCAATTCTTCGATCGGGTTGTGAATTTTTTCCCTTCCGTTCTTTATGTTAGATATCATAACTTGATATATATGACACATTCTGATCTTCATGTTTTTTATGTAATAAACATATACAGGACCAGAGAGGCGGTCTCCCCATTATTTTACAAATTGGGTGAAGTTGTAGTGGAATTGCTGGATCAATCCATTTTAGTGGTTGATAAAACCTTCAATGATATTATATCTGGTTGTTTAGGCGCCGACTCCTTTTTTGATCACACACAGATGACAGTGACTTCACTTAAAAGCTTTATCTGCTCACCTCTGCTTAGCATATGTCAGGAGAAAGGTGAAATTATTACGGAATTATATCCTAGAATCATTCAGTCTTCTGAGGAATTTTTGAAAACCCTGGCAAAACTGTATGATGCATGTTCGGGGTGCAGAAGGAACCCTAGTGGGAAAAAAACCCATACTGACTTAACGGAGACTACATCCCTTCATGATCTCGTGCCTTTGAGTAAAAGCAAAAGCTTGATTTTAGACATGGAATTGGATATGAATAGTGGATCTGGTGACATAGATAGTTTAACTGTTGACGGTGATGAGACTTCTGCAGTCTCCACTTCATCAGCAAATCAGAAAATGGACCTTCTACTAATCATTTCGAAATTTTTCTCAATTTTACCATTAGTGACATGGGAAATCTTGTTTTCCCTTAAGGAGAAAGAGACTAATCCAAAGGTAAATTATGATACTCTCCCTGTCGTCTATATTTTCAATTATTTACTCACCATCTGATCTTTGGTGATGGAGCAGGTTTCTGAGAAGTTCCTATTCATTCTCTGTGAGCATCCTCACTGGTCTTCCTCCAGACAGCTGTCAGATTTGGTAAGCTGCTTATATCAGCTGTTCATTAAATAATTATGATTTGATTGATAATTTCTGAAATAATTTTTTTCCCTCTGCAGGTTAAGTCTATGGCAGACACTATACAAATGTGGGAGAATTATAAGCTCCACAATTCACATATCCTAGGTGGCATTTGTAGTTTGGTGAGAAGCCTTCTAGTTACAGATGGATCTGGGAAACATAAGAATATCACTCATACTTCACGGGAGAGCATGTCTGAAGAGGTATATCACTGATGCCTTGTTGAGCTAGTGCCTTTTGCATTCACAATCTGCTTCAAGTTCCTCCAGAGTCAGGGTTTTATATTCAGTTATATTGTTTCTTGGGGAAAGTGAACTTTAGAGATCTTAGTACAAACAGAGCAAATGTGATCCTTCTTTAGTCTTTATGTAGGGTCTCTAGCCTTTACCTAGAACTAGAATGATGCTGTAGTCAGGTGTTCTCCTATTTGACTATGTCGACATTAATTCACCTACTGTGAAGACTATGAAGAGATATAGCCAAGGGTAGATAGGGAGTGGGAATTGATAGGAAGTGTATTATGCGGCAATATCACACCATTGGTCAATTTGGATGAGCCATGAGGCCATATCTAGGAGTATACTCCTTGTGGATTGCTTATTATATTACATGCACCATTTTTCTAAATTATGCTGACTAATAGCTTTGATTTGGGTGAAAGGTGAAAAGAATAGAAAACCTTTGTAATACTTTCCTGACAAACTATCAAGTTATGTCATGAAATGGTATATTGATGCTAGGGTGTTGGCATGAGTATTAGTTGGACATGATCATCTTCTCTTGGAACTTGGTAGAATTTATTAACGCTCTACAAGAACTAGATGAGTAACTAATGGGAATTTTTTAAACTGCAACAACTTAAAGAAGTTCTCTTAATAGCTATCTAATTTATTATCTGTACACTGGATTGATCATTTGCACCTTCATTTGTTTCAAATTGATGTTTGTAACTTTCTAGCTCTTTCCACCAAAAGGTCGTTCTATACTTCTTTCTTGACAGATGGAGTACAGTAGTTTGATGCCATGGTTGGTGTATCTGCATTTTTCTCCTTGTATAGCAATGAACTAGTTGCCTGGAACATAATAGTTATTTTATTTTGCTTTCGTATCCATCAACATTTCCTGGATATATAACTACTATTCTTTAATTTAGTTTGTTGGTCTACTCAGTGTTTGATTTCTCTTGGAGATTTGGTGCATAGAATCTCAGCTGATGGTTTTGCCGATTGGTATGACCGCACTAAGCTTATTGGCTGCATATGCGATTTTGTATCATTTAGACCTCAAATTGCTCAGGTAATCAATGATTTCTAGTTGATGACACTGCAAGTATCACACAATAAACTCAATTCATTTGCTTTCTCTTTTATTCATTTATTGCTCAATACTCATATCGTCTAATATTCTCTTTTATTCATTTATTGCTCAATACTCACATGGTCTTAAATTTTCATATATCATGTTTGGAACCAGTCAATGATTGAGAAGCTGTTTATGCTGCTCCACGATCCTGATTATCGAGTTAGATTTTTCTTAGCATGTCGGATCAGTGTCCTTTTTGAGACATGGGATGGCCATGATGAGCTCTTCCAAGATGTATGGTAGGTTAAAATCAAAAATATTCTACTGCACAATCTCAGTCTTCATAAACAGTTTAATTTTTTTTTTGAGTTTATAGAGAAAAGTAAAGGATAATGTTATCGTTCAAGTTTTCACTTATGTACTTACTGTCTTCAATTGAATACAAATTTGCGAGGGAGAGAGATGGGGTGAGGGGAGAGGGAAAAGGAGAGTGATAATATATTTAGTCCGTCGGTAAAATAAATTTAATCTTGATACCAATCATAGATCCCTTAAGAAGAATAGGCAGTGATGCGTACTTCTAGTTTAAGGGCAGTGTACGGAAGGACGTAACAAGCACCATAACATTAAACTTTATGGTGCACAGGGTATGTATTTTCAAAGTTTGATGATGATAATTTCATTTTGGTTTCAGTCAGTGTATGTTCAGAAGTGAACCACTAGAATTTAAATGATCGGAACTCACTAAATTGCAAGAGTCGTATCATGCCTAATAATGAAAAACTTTAGTTCCACAGAAAGGTAATAAGTGGTGGAGTACCAAATAAAGGCATAATATGAATTATTATTGTGTAAAGCCTCTAGTCAAGAGAGTGGACTGCCTTCAGTTGCATAAATATTGTCTTGTTGAGTCTGTAGAATTTCCTCTTCCTTTTGTGCTGTTTTTTATTTTTTTTATTTTTTTTTATTTTTTTTATCATTTCTTTATTTTATCATTTTAAAATACTCAAAGTCAATATATCTTATTTCAGTTCAAATTTTGGTGTGAAATTGGTCATGGCGTCAAATGGAAGAGTTGTAACAGCTGATAAAGTTTTACCTGCTGGTCCCCAGCCTGCTCCAATGATGGAAACTACTATAATAACTCTTATGCACCTTGGACTGCACAGTGAAAAAATGGAGTTAGAGGTACTTTTAGTCCTCCTTCCCTCCGTGATTCACCTATTGTTTTATTATCTGATCGGCAGGTTTGAACATTGGACCCACTAAGATGGAGTGGCATAGGCATCTAATTTTGTACAGTTTTATGAATTGCCTCAATTTAGGTGCTGCATGCATGTAGGTGGTAGTTTGGTTATGCTCAAACACCAAAACAATATCTATCTATTGTCTTCCTAAATTTTTGGAAATTTAAAATCTGTTGATCAAATAAGCCATTCCAGTTCCAGTAAGTAGACTTGATCGCTGGTTGGTCGTTACTTCGTTTATTCTATTTAGCATGACAATTATGGACAACTGAGAGACTGACACCATCAATAGGTGAACCTTCAAAAACATTATCAAAATATTTCAACTGTATGATTGGGCCTGCTTGATTTATATGGATTATTTTTGCTTTTATAAGTCAACTTTTGATGTAGCATGAAGAAGGTTTTATCCTATTATGCTCTTTTCCATTATGAGGATAACTAAACTCTGCTTGTTTGGATTGGTTTAGTCATCTCAGGCATGCTTTAAAAAAATTGTTGCTCCACTAAATGGTTTATATTGTTCTATCTTTAGCAATTTTTATTCCTGAGCTAGATAAAAAGTCAGTTACCATTAGCTTCACTAAAAAACTAGATAAGTATGAGAGAATATTATGATGAACCATAAATAAGATTTAGTATGTGTTTTTATTGTTACCATGGCTTCCCTAGCAGAGATAAATAGGTTGACTTGATCAGATCTTTAAGTTATAACTTTCACATGCAGGCTATTTTCATGATGTGTGTTGTTGCAGCCATTGAACCCTGTCAAAGGTAAATAACTAGTAAAAACAGCCAATAGTTCATATGCAAACAACCCCTGCCTTCGTTTCTGATAACGTGATCCTTATTCAGGGAATTGGTGCCTGCCTTGCTAGATAGTTTATCAATGGAACTACATTATACAAGCAGGGCAAAGGTGATATGTACATTCCTGTTATATAATAAATTTATCATGCAAAGCAGAAAGCGTCTAGCATTTTATCTTCATACTGTTTCAAATTCTAATATTGATTCCAGTACATGGAAGAGCTTATTGGATCAATCATTTTCTGTTGGGTTACTTGTGGTGTCAGCTTACCTGCACTTGTTGAGGTAATATCTCATACATAAGCCACTTGAACTTAACATTTATGCTTTAGAGTTTAGAACACTCTCCTACTTGTGATATTAATTGATTCCACAGACTAGAGATCTTTATGTCTTGAACATGGAGCCCATGAACTTCATGCAATACTGTTGCCAGTGGCTCCTTCCTGCCTTGATCTTGAAAGAGGAGACTTCTAACATAAAATGGGTTGCTAAGGTAGAAATTCCATTTCTCTGTTGCCCTTCTCAGTTTCCCTAGAAATGCTTTTAGCTTGCATGATTGACTATCTTTGTAATAGTTTATTAAGTAAGATTACCTTGGCTTTATATTGGTTAGCAATTATTTGTTCTTGGTCTAATGAAATTAGAATTGAGAAAGCAGGTTTCTAGTCTTGATATTTTTGGTATATTTATAATATTCTTATTTTGCTTTTTGTGTATTTTTTATCTCACAACTATTTTGGAATATATAAATTTTGTTGACAATTTCTACTTACCAGGTCGCTTGCCAGCCTTCTGCCGATTTGGTCAAGCAACACTTTGTGCACATCTTTTCAATCAGTATGGCTTTGCACTGCAGCAAGAAAGCTGGATCAGGTAATGGTTATAGGGTGCTGGGAACTTATATCCTACAGATTGCTGAATTATCCGAGCATGAAAGAGATGAACTAATTAAGAAGCGTATGGTAAGAGTCCACGACTTAGTGTCAATATACATTAGTTTAGTAGACAACGCAATCAAAGTGCTTTTACTTGAAACTTGGATTTCTTCTCTAGAAAATATTAAGGATTCTCATTGTCATTGTGCATAGGTTTCTATCGTGAATCAAACTTTGTCTCTGGCTTCCAGTGTATCAGACCCTCCACTTCCTTTCTTCTCGAAAGACACAATTGCATCTGCTGTTCAAACTGTTGTTGATGGATTCTTGGATGGGTGTAGTACCTTTTTTTTTTGTTCTTTAAGTTATTTTTTTTGTGTACTTTGCATTTCTTAGTTTGCTTACTGTACTTTTTGCAGCGAGGATCAATCTAGAAGTCACAACCTTGCTGACAAGATCAACATATTCAGACCGGGCAGAGTTTTTACGGTGATTTATCCATTTTTATGTCAGATCCCTATTAGGATATTTTAAACAAATTTTGAGATATGCTGTTTATTGTTTAGATGGTCATCATCACAATTGTGCAGTTCATTATTGATATTGATCAATGCTGTTCAATTTCTTTATTATTTTTCATCCATTTTTTGCAGTTTATTGTTGATATGCATTATAAAGTTACTACTGCAGCTCATCACCGCCATAAATGTAACCATTTGGCTGGCATTGAAGTGCTTGTCAATTTGCTTGGGTTCAGAGCTGCTATTCCTAGTACTTTCAAGTGAGTCTTAGTTTTACACCTTTGCGCGTAACTAGGTAATTATAGTATAGTGGTGCTAATCTTGTTTTCAAGAAAAAAACTGATGCATTTCATCCTCACTATCCCCACTCTGTTCTCTGTCGATGCTGGCCATTGGATTTTCATTGAAAAATGATTATTGTGGAATATGACCATATGATTTTGCTCTAAGGCTAGTCTAACGTCTTCCTTATTCTGATGAGTAGTTACCTTCTCAATTTGACTGGTCAATTCATTGGTTCCCATTCTTTAATGGATCAATGTTGCCGCATTGTCTCCTCGTTACTGAAGATATCAAGAGATGACCCAGCAGGCCAGACTACAAGAGTTCTGGGTGAACAACTTCAGGTAAGATCATACCTTTATGTTTTCGATTTGCATGCAATCTTTGACCCTCATGGAGTTGCTCTACTCCAGTTTCTGGTGTCTAAGTTGGTTGCATGCTGTGTACCCTGTGAATCTAACGACAAGATCTCCACAACTGCTTCTTCTCAACTGGTATCACTGCTGCATCAGCTTACTATCAGTTGTGATTCATCTCTGCATGAATACATTAAGGTATTTATATCTTTGCTTCAGTTACTTTTGTCTTTGTTACAGTTGAAGAAAGTGTGTCTAACTGTTGACAATCATTTGTGGACTTGTTACTCCAGGAGCTAGAGCCTTTCCCTGAGCTCGATACATTTGGTGATATACGAAGGTTTCATCAGAACTTATGCGAAGCCTACTCACCAAGAGTTCACCTACTAAATGTAAGCAAATGGTATTATTGTCATATTTGCTTGATTCTTTGGTTTATGGCTGTGTAGTATTAGTATACTAGTATGTTGTCTTACTTTACCCTCTCTAACTCTTCTATTCTTGTAATTTTTTTAGCTTGTGAAGAGATCCCGCTATGTACCGCCTAGAATACTTCTTTGCAGGTATTGCCTCCTTTTGCTTTCATTTACACATGAAAATGTCTTTCCTCGGTAAAACAGTGGGTATCAAGCTGTGAAAAATCTGTGTATCTATCAAATTTGGGCTTTCAAATAAATTATGAAATGATTAATGAAAGAGATTTAGTTTAGTAGTGTAGAACAATTAAATATAGATATATGTGGAGAAGTATATAGACATAGTAGAGAAGAGTGGTAGGTGTATTTCATTACTCAACATAGGCCACACATATATAGTACAAGAGATTAAGCAAGACTGTCACACAACCGATGTGGGATACTCATATTCTATAAAAAAAATAGAATTGCAACATGCAGACAATCTGTGTACCTATCGGACTTGGAAGAAGTTTTATGGAAAGATATTTTTTTTGAGAATTTTTGTCAACGACTCTTTTTAGGGTTGGATTTTTTCTCATGTCTATATGTATGCTCATTTAAAGGAAGGCTGAGCTTCCTTTCAACCGTTTCTCTTTGGTATTTAGAATTACATGAAATTTCATTTGTTGACGGTTATTTCTTTCAGTCTGAAAGCATTGTATAAGAATATCTCTACAAAAGGAAAGCATCTACGGAAGGAACTTGGTGATGATTTTCTCAAAGATGAATATTGGCAATCAGACAGTGAAATTGTTCACGCTTTCTGGAATCTTGTACCAATATGCAGCTTTGATAACACAATTGATCTTGGGGCCATGGTGTCTGACTTCATATCTAGGGTATCACTGTATCTTTGTGTTGTTATTTTATACCTCTAAGACATTCTCTATATGCGTTACAAACTGACTGAACTCTTCTAATGTAACTGTATTCTAGGTTGGTATTGGTGATCCCCATCGTGTAGTTTTCCATCTTCCTGGGGAATCTCATACTCTTGTATCTGGAACAGTTAATTTGGTTGGTACCAAGGAGTCAAATATCCACATGGATACAAGAATATCCAATGATAATCTTCTTATACTTATGAGGCTTTTAAAGAAGTACCTAATGGATGATTCTGTTGAGATAATTGACCTGGCTTCACAAGCTTTACAGGTTAGTTTATTGATGTACCATTTGCTTCTACCTGTTTTTGAGGTCTTACGCTTGTCCTGGTTTTGCTTTTGATGATTTGTGTAAATTGGCCAAATATTAAATTGTCAGTCACCATATCAGATGAAAACCTCATGTTTTAGAGACTTAGTGGCCTAAATGGACTGTTTTAGTTACTTGAATTAACTTTTTTGACAATGCTAGGACTGATGCCCAGTATTTTGTGTTGGATCCTGTGCAGTTATATAGCTATTGGATATGGGCCCCACCATCGTGGTGTCTTATATAATCTTTTCTAATGAATGTCTGTAGTTACCTAACAATCTGAAGAGTTATTATAAATAGTAAACTAATGTGTGAGGCATGTAATTTTCATTTGGACTTACCCTGGATGTAGATCTTAAATATATCAATATACACTTGTGCAGGGTATTCTTTCGACTGAAAGGGGTCAACAATCTTTGATACAGTTGGATTCCTATGAGAGGTCTCTTGTCGAGGTTTAGATTCTACTTCAATTATATCTCACTTATCATTTTCTTGAATTATTTTCAGTAATAATATGGGAAACTGTACTGCTAATATGTATCACAATCTGGGCTCTAATTTTCTTTTTAATTGTTGCATAATTTGCAGGTCCACTCAAAAGGTGTCAATTTGAAGCTAGTGCAAAGTTTGATTGCTGGTCTACAGCGTAAATTTAACGGTAAACTGTTAGTTAAAGTTTTTTCTGCTGTATTTGATGTTCTACTGTATGATAGCAGTAGTAAAATATATTTAAGTGAGCATATGCGTGGTCTATATGTACAAATGAGTAGCATCTTGTTGGTAGTGCTAGTTTCAGATTATCTCTTTAATTTTTTATTTTATTTCAGTGCATTCTCTACAATCAATGTTCCTTTATATGCCCATTCATCGATTCACAGTTGACTTCTTTTAGAATTTGTCTCAGATAAATCTATTTCCATAGAAGACTCAACCATGTGGACTACAACTGACAAAACATTTGAGGGATGGATTTGCCCACTTGTCTATGCCCTGATAAGTTACTGTGATGACCTTATTCTTAGGTTGTCTATCTTCGTTGAGAAGGATCTCAGCTTTAACCTACTTGTGTCTAAAGCTGACTTTTGTTGAGTGATTTACTTGGTTGCTGATTTTCATGTTTATTTCAGATTATGCCAAGATATTGTGCTGGTGAAATCTGAAGTTTCAGAACTTCTTTTCTCAACTATCGTTGTTAATATTGCTGGCAGAAAGGATTCAGAAGCGGATCTCTGTAAAATAATCTCATTCAAGGTTATTGTTTCTTGCCGTTCACATAATCATTTGATTGTTTGGATCATTTGTTTCATGACTTGATGCATGGGAAAATTACATTTGGTATAAATCATAGTATATGATTGCTTTTGTGCATGAATCATTTACAGAAACACATGAATTTTCCTGCTTCTCTAACCAAACAGTTCTATGTTCCGATATTTGCAGAACTATTTCTCTGGCTTAAGGCATTCTTTTCTGTTTACTTTGTGAAAAGTTAGTTGAATGATAAGATGATGATGCAGGATGAAGTAGATCAAATTTCATAGAGCTAATTTGTGGTTCATGGTTGCTTGGCGGGCCCTGAATGAGAGAAAATAATGCCTCTTTCTTTTGCTTACATCATTAGACAAGGCAGTTTTTCTTGAGAATGTTATGGATGACTTTTCCCTTTGAATTTAAAACAAAAACTATGTAGCTTGTCAAGAGAATAAGAAAGCAAAAAAGAAAGAAAGAGAAAGAAGCTTTTAGGAATTTTGACATTGCTAGCACAAGTTTGAGAAATTGGGTTATGGAAGTTTTTGAAAAATGGGTTCCATATCCCTAGAACTCCTGAATTAGTTTTCTGTTTTTATATTGATAGTTAATTTTGTTATGCAAAAGTGCAAAACTGACTTTAGCTTGTTGCTTGCTTTCAGAATAGATAAAGAGTTCCTGCCACAACCAACCACTGAAACCTTTTACATTTCTGTCCACTTTTTGCTTCTACTTATTTCTTTTGGAGCTAGCAACCATTTCATTTCAGCTAGTATTATGGCCTCAAACTGGACTATTTGCAATAGTAATGTTGTTTGATCGGTGCCCATATATGTTCCTAGTCTTAGAAAGTGTTGAAAACTATTAACCTGGAGAACAAGTGAAGTGGATATTTCTTCTCTAAATTTCTTTCCATATCCTTCCACTGAGTTTCCAGTTAGGATTGTGTATACCAAGGTTTCTATTTCCATCTGATATATAACTTTTGATGCTTATCATCAGGATTAAAAGTTTCCCTCATTATTTACAGGTACGAGAAAACATCTTTATTGAGTCAAATGGATTGATGAAATCAATTCAAGTGTTCTTGAATGCTCTGAATGAGCTTCGACTGTGTAACGCAATTGAAAAAACCAAGTTGTCATCACTTCCTAAGCCAAAATCTTCAAAGGTAGATACTTTCCCAAAGTTCCATTTATCCATTCATTGAATGTTTCCAGGCATGATTTACGTGATTCATGTTATCCATATTTGCATGTAAATACCTACCTTACTGGGGCAACATCTATTTTGCATAGACCTAATCCATGCTTTTATAATTTTCCTATTTTATCCTCATGTGATTTTGCTACTATTAATGGTTGAATTATGAAATAACTAGCAATGGGGGTTTTAGAAGTGTTTGATTTCATGAATTCATGATTATATAAATATTTATATACAACTTCATAATTTATCGGATGAAGTTTTAATTGTTATTCTGGCTTATGGTGATTATTTTCAATTTTTGTCCTCAATCATTAAGAAATTGATTTGTTTACAGAGTAAGATAATCCATTGTTTCTCTATTTATCTGACATGTTTACGAACAATCTTCCTAAAAGTTCATCGTGATTATTAAGAATTATTCTCTGTAATGTTAGTAAGATGGAGTTGTGAATTTGTCATTAGTTCCATTTCATTAGTTCCTGGCCAAGATGCAGTTTTTCTCATCATAGAATTTTTCGTCAATTTCTATTTGTTTCTTTTCATGCATACTCTGGGGATTCCTTTTAACTTCTTTTGAACTTCTGTAATTTGACTTGGCATTTAATCTTTCTGCTTCCTACATGATTTAAAAGAATTGATGAACTTTAGCTTACTTTTTTTCAGAGTAATAAGTCTCCTAGTTCTGGGTCGAAGTCACGATCTTCATCATTGAAAGTCAAGGATCCTGACGCATCTTCCTCTGGATCAGTAGTCTCAACATCACTATGGGAAAAGGTTTGGGTTCAGCTTTGAAGTTTTGATACAGCACCATGTATGTAGTCTGTAAAAAAGCATATTCATTCTTATTAACCAGATGGTTTCCCTCCCCCTTCTTCTTCTCTCTATATATAATTGTCATGTAACTAATGCATGTCATGTGATTCTTATGATTACCTTGTAAACTATTGTATCTTTTAGCTAAAGCTGACTTGTTTTTATTCTGACATCAGTAACATTATTTTATATTAGATCAAAGTCAGGGATCTTCCTCTGCTAGAAACCAAGTATTGGGTCACCTCAAATTAAAAAGACCAGTGACTCTTCTCTGCTGAATAGCTTTTTAAATATATGCTTTATTAAAAAAAAAATTGTTCTAGCACTTGTTCTGGGAAGTTCAGTTTTGTTGCAAACATCATTTGCAATTTTCAAGATCATGCTGCTACAAGAAAATACACCTTATATAAGGATTTTAGAGCTTTCCAGAAGTTTTTTCCTTTCAAAATTTCATTGTTTCTCTTCTCTCCTGCTCTAGTACTGTTGAATGTGTACATTTTCTCATCGGTTGGTATCCTTCTCCAGGTTTACTGGCTCTCCGTGGATTATCTTGTAGTTGCAAAGTCTGCTATTGTAAGTACATTTTCACTTGCTTGTTTGCGGTACTAGTATTTAATATTTATGTTCCTAGAATCTCCATCTGCAGTTTTTTCCTCCTGTTGCATTTACAGGATTGTGGATCTTTCTTTACGGCCTTTCTTTATGTTGAACACTGGTGTGAGGAGCACTTTAATGCATTAACATTGGGCACACCTGATTTTTCTCATCATGAAACAGTATGTTCACACGCACCTTCTAAACATCTTTGATTTGATTTATTGAGCCTTGTTTCCTTTGGGTCCTGCTTTGTCCTGTTCACTATATACACAATGTGCTCTTTGTCTGTCAGCTGCCACCACATGTCGAAATACTTGTATCAGCTGTTACCCAAATCAATGAGCCCGACAGTCTCTATGGGATTATCCAATCTCACAAGGTTAGCTCTGCAGTTATATGACTAAACTAAGTTCTTGATTTATATTTCTTTCCAGATCTTTGCCTTCAACTTGAGTCAAAATGCTCCGCATAGAAGATAGGGCTTCTTATGAAAATGCATGTAGTTGCTTGGCAATGGAAATGTGGCAGTCTCGTGAATACAGATATGACCCTCTTTACAATGCCTTAACATAATTCAAGCAATTTTTTCTCTATTAATTCCAGGTGGCCTCTCAGATTGTAACTTTTGAGCATGAGGGTAATTGGAGTAAAGCACTTGAATACTATGATTTGCAAATACGCTCAGTGCCAACTTTGCGAATAAGTGGTTCTGCATATTCTTCTGAGGAGAACTCTCGACTGGCAGACCATGCATCCTTCTCTAAAATAAAAAATGACTTCACACAGAAAAAGCCTTATAAAGGACTAATTAGATCTTTACAGAAAAATGGTTGCAGTCATTTGCTAGATGTGTATTGCCAAGGGTTGACTTCTCAGCGAGGTCGGTTTCAGCATGATTTAGAATTTATTGAGCTGCAGGTCTGATTTAATTTATGCACTGAGCACTCAGATTCCTTATTTCTCTGTCCATGTCTTATTTTCCTTACTCCCTGTCTTCAGTATGAAGCTGCTTGGCGTGTGGGAAACTGGGATTTCTCTCCGCCTTATTCTTTTGCTGAGTCATCTGTATCATATAATTGCAGTGATGGACAGCATTTCAATGAAAACTTGCACAGGTATTTTCCTTGGATCTTGTGTGTAAGTAGGTTAAGATGATTTAAGTCTTATGCATTCTCGAACCCTCATCTTTCAGTTTTTCCTCCTTCCACCAGTTAACTCTGATAATCTACTTGATGTGGTGTAGGTGTTTGGGAGCACTACAAGGAGGAGAATTTGATGAATTTCATACTAAGTTGAATGAGTCGAAGCAGGTCAGTTGGTACTACTGAATTACACGGTAGCAATACCTTTATTTTTACCGTAACTGTTGACATTCATGGTTGTCTATCAACTGCAGGCTCTTTTATTGTCCATCTTCCATGCAAGCAAGGAGAGCACTGAGTATATTCACTCAAACATTGTTAAGCTTCAGGTATCAAATATTTCAAGCAAGTTTTTGGGATCTTCAATATCTTGCTTGTTAGGAAGAAAACCCCATTGAGTCTCTCGAATTGGTGGACTGAAATGATTTATTTCAATTGCTGAGTTTAATGAAAGTGTATCTGTCTTCTACTTCGCATGATTTTTAGAGATTTCACTTTTATCATCTTTTTTCCAATCTAATTTTTGTTCCAGATCTTTTATCATCTTGGTATGGCATGGGATTTACGTTGGGGATCTGGGAATTTTGATTCTTCTTCTGACAAAGTGAAATTGCTACCTGAACCTACAGTCCCCGTCATAGACCAGGTACTTGATTTACTTGCACAAAATTGGCCCAGGGTTGGCAACATATTCCATATTTATCTGTCAGCTTTTATATCATAAAAGAAACCATGTCCGGCACTATAATCTATTCTGTATGGTAACAAAACAAATTATCTTGTGGTTTAAATTCCCATATCCGCTGTACCTGTTGTTATGTTTTATATTAAAAGTATATCAGTATCCGGGAGGACATAAAGTCGGAGAAGTTATTGTTGTATGTAAGACCCACTAACTTCTGAATTTGAATATACAGCTGCAAGGGCTCCATAAAAACTGGAAGTGTGTTCTGAAACAGACAGACCTACATATGAATTTGTTGGAACCGTTCATCGCATTCAGGTCTATCTTGCTTCGGGTTTTAAATTCCGTGGATAGTATAGTCCATCATCTTCGGGAGTCAGCTGCAGTTCTTCGTAAGGTATACTCTAGAAACGCTTAAAACTTAGCAGAATGGAATGGATCTGAGCAGAGCCTGCTAAGTCAGTAGCTCGTTTTGCCACCTGCAGGGCTCTAGGATTTCTCAGGCTGCTGCAGCTTTGCATGAGCTTATGTGCCTCTGCTCTGGAATGGGAGAAGAATATTCTAATTTGTACTGGCTTGGAAGGGTATAAACTTGCTTTTCATCTTCACATACTTTTGAAACCATGTAGGCCTCTAGGTTTGCTTCCAATGTTGAATTGCTGATACAGAATGATTATGGCATTCTAGAGCTTTCTTTGGCATCTTAAATTAATGTTCATTCATAAGGAAAAATTACTCCAAGTTTATACTCTTACTGGCTTCAATTCTATTTCATCGTCCCTAGGCTCTGTTAAGAAGAAAATTTTGACGTTATGTCAGTCTCAAAATAAGCTTGAAAGGTGTCGGTGTTAAACAGATTTATTCTCTAAGGACAAGAAAGTTTTTTTAATTAGGTAGTTCTGTTTCTTAATTCACATGATTAAGAAAATTGGAAAATAAACTATGTCACCACTCTGTCAAATTTTAACTTCTCATCTTTTTGGGGTCCTAACATGTGTGATCTTTATTTTAAAAGCTAGAAGAAGCTAAGCTTCTCCGGGCTCAGGGGAAGCATGAGCTGGCGATCAACCTTGCAGACTATATTTCACAAAACCACCAGTTAAATGAAGAAGCTGCAGATGTATTTCGCTTAGTTGGAAAATGGCTGGCAGAGACTCGATCAAGCAAGTTAGTAATATGTCAATATATTGTCCATTATATAGTTAGCATCATGATGATGAGCCTCTAAGGTTTTGTTCTATAAACTTTACCTGATATTTTCATAAGCTACTAGTCTGGAAAAACAACTATAAGATCTGCTAGTACTCTAGTAGTAGTTTGACAGGATGACATGAAATAACAAAGTAAAATAAACATGTTATTTTCTTCTCTTATATGTCATTCGTCATTAGAGACATTAATGATTGGTTGAGCATTGACTATTTAATCAGCAGCAAGGATGACAATTATCTTAACAAACTATATGGCTCCTGGTTTTGTGATTAGTAAATATCCTGAACTGAAATACAAGGCTTTGGCTTTGCTTGCAATCTCGTGAAGTGTCTGAGATGGCCCACGGAATGATATTTATCTGTGACTCCTTAGGTTTTTCTTGTTGCCAAACTGGATTTGTTTGGCTAAGTTGAAGTAATCACTTCTGGGTATTCTTTGAGCATATAACATCTGTATATATCTTTCCTTCAGTGTTCATGGATCACTTAGACTCGTCCTGATCATCTGATGTTGATGCAGCTCGAGGACTGTATTAGAGAAGTACCTGAAGCATGCTGTAAATCTAGCTGAAGATTACGAGTCTGCAGACAAATTGTCCATTGAGAAAAGAAACCAAATGCATTTTCATCTTGCACATTATGCAGACGCCCTTTTTCGTAGTCATGAAGAAAGACTCAGCTCTAATGAGTGGCAAGTAGCATTACGATTACGGAAACACAAGGTATATTTTTTAAATACTTAGTAAGTAGATTGCAAAAAGAGAAATAAAGAAGTTTGTCGAAGATGGTGGTCAAAAAGTTCATTGGTTAATTGCAACCATAAAAAAACATTTGTTACTTGCAGAAGAAGGAGCTGGAAGCATTAATCAAGCGATTCAGGAGTGCAGCAAAGGTAAATGCTTTTACCCTCTCTCCTTTAAGATTGTTCACCTGCACTGTGCATTATTCACCATTACTAGTATTCACCATTTATATATTCAACCCAATTTGTTTTTGTGATGAAACCTCATGCCCTCAACTCCCTCCCATCCCACACACAAAAATAAGTAAAAGGAGTGCAGTAGCTGTTCAGAGAGATAAGCTAACTTGATATGGTTTTCTATGTGGATACTAGGGAGACAAAACTGATTATACACTAAAAATACAAGAGCTCCAAAAGCAACTTGCTATGGACAGAGAAGAAGAAGTGAAATTACAGGTATACTCTTTGGTGATCAATCTGGCATGGCCTTTAAGATGTCTCATGGTATATTCTTGTTAGTTATTGATATGAAAGTCGAAAAGATCCTATTGGGTTTATCAGTTTTAGCCTTTAGATCGTGTCAAACTGAAATAAGCATGTCCTACTTTATTGAATCTTGCTTATTATTTGTTTAACGACTTGAAATCATTGTTATAAAAGAGACTCTACCGCGTCTTCAAAATTAGTTTAAACCTTCTTTCTTATATTGTTCGTGATATGTGGCATTGTATGTTGCCTAGTGCTGGAAAACTAATCTCCATATATATTTTTGAAACAAGTATGTTTTGCAAATTGAATGAGATGAAGCTCATTGCGTTTCACGGGGCTGAGTTTTATCGTATTATTTAAATGTTTAACCTTTGGCTCCCAGGAAGACAGAGACAACTTTCTGTCTACAGCTCTAGAAGGCTACAAACGTTGCTTAGTCGTTGGCGAGAAATATGATGTCCGAGCGGTAAATATGAATTCAATTGTCGATATTCTTTTTTATGATATTATTTTTTTTATGATCTCACATGGTATGTAATGGCAAATGGTATAGTTATATATGAAGTATGAACAGCATTTGAATTGTCTTATCCATATGTATGTTATATATCCATACCCCCACCCTAATTTAATCACTTTCCTGTGAATGTCCCACTTTTTGGTGTTATGCTTAGACCATGTCTTCTATGACAACATTGAATATGGGTACAAAATTGACGGCCAACATGTAAATGCAAGCATTATCATTTTCTCTGAGGCACTGGAACTGGCTTTTATCCTGTTTGATTCATGCTTGTGTACTTTTAGGTATTTCGACTCGTTTCGCTATGGTTCAGTCTTTCTAATCGGCAGATCGTTGTGGATAGCATGCTTAGCACCATTAAGGAGGTAATTTAGTTTTATAAAATATAATTGTATTATTTTATCATTCAAATGTTCACTAATTCTGGGGGCAAATAATCAAATTATGTCCGTTTTCTAAAAAAAGAAACTCTATATTTTAGGAAATGGACCCTACAATCCACTAACACTAATTCCTATACTCTTTCTCTTCATCTTTCTTACTTTATCCATTTCTCTTCCTCTCTCTTACTTTACCAATTTTGCATTAAAACCCGTGCCGTTACCAAAGTTCCTATTTTTAGGAAACGGATGGAGTATTTGATTGATCTTCTGCATGTGTGATGCATATTTATCTAGGTGCAATCTTATAAGTTCGTACTATTGGTATACCAAATTGCATCAAGGATAGGTGGCACAAAAGATTCTCTTGGACCTACTAACTTTCAGGTTATTTCTCTATAATGTACTTTATTTTAGCTGTATCATTACTCAAAATCTTCTGTTTTACCTTCTTGCCCCGTGATTGTTGGCTACTGCAGTTTGCATTGCTTTCTCTTGTGAAGAAAATTTCCATCGACCATCCTTATCACACAATATTTCAGGTATTAAGTTTACGTTGTACTGATAAAGGTCATCAGCAATTGCAATTTTCATGTTTTGGTTAACATTTGCTCCAATCCTTAGACATTTGCATTTTGTCTTTAGTTTACTATTTTACCTACATGCCTTTTTTACTACTTATGTGCGGTTTGCAGAAGTTTGAGAAGTCATGAAAGCCATGCCTCGCGTCGCATTCTAAAATTAAGACTTATTGTATGCTTTCTTTTTCTTCGTCTTATTAGCTGCTGGCCTTGGCACATGGCGACCGCATAAAGGACAAGCAGCGTAGTAGAAACTCGTTTGTGGTCGATTTTGATAAGAAAATTGCTGCGGAAGATCTCTTGAAAGAGCTATCATCTTACCATGGGGCTACCATCATACAAGTACAACTTTCATTGGTCTTTTTTTGTTATCTATGCATACCTTAAACTCTTTCATCTTTTCATTGAGTTTGTTTTATTATTTAGATGAAGCAAATGGTGGAGATATATATTAAACTTGCTGAAATGGAAACGAAGAGGGAGGTAATTAAGTGGTGGTTTGATCATATTCTTTCTTACAGCCTTTTGTTTACGTCTTTCCGTGAGCATGTGCTGCTGTTTCGATCTGTTCCGTCTACTCATGAGATATTCTTTTAATCGTTTGAACTAATATCATATCTTTAAACAGGATGCCAATAAAAGAGTGCCTCTACCAAGAGATCTGCGCAGCGTTCGGGAACTTGTCCGCGTAACACTCATCTTCCTTTTCTTCACTTGGTTGGTTATACATGTTAAATTACTGAAATTGGTAACATGACCATAGATATCTGGATGCATCTTCAGGTTCCTGTTGTGACTTCTAATATTCCTGTTGACCGGACTTGTCAATATGCTGAAGGGTTCTTTCCCCACTTCAGAGGGTTGGTGGATTCAGTAACGTAAGTGTTATATTTTCCTGGATTTTCGACTGTGCAAAAATATTGGGTAATGGTTACACATTTTTGGAATATCTCTGTGAGTCGTGAGATATATTTTTCTTAATGATGATAACTAAATTCAAAATTAATTACACTTATTAACTTATTTGGCTGTCGTGCATGAAATCCAAAAGCTGTAACCTCTTTATGCCATGAGCTTCTCATCATCAATATCTGCTACTGTTTTTGCTGAGTGTTTTGTTTTTTTTGTAATTCAAACATGCAGCGTAATGAATGGTATAAATGCCCCTAAAAGGGTGGAATGCTTAGGTTCTGATGGAAACAAATACCGGCAACTTGCAAAATCTGGCAATGATGACCTCAGACAAGATGCTGTATGAATTCTGATCTCCTTCTCTTGTGGATCCTATTTGCCTTTAAAATGACAATATTGAAGAATTTTGTTCTTGTACTGTGCACTGGTCTTGAGGAATCTAGTTTATGACAACTGTGTAAGTTTACCGGTTTGTACACCCATATAGTGAATAGAAAGCCACATCATTTGATAACTTTTGGTTTTCAATGTACATGTCTCCTTCAGTCTTAATGCACCTTCTACATCAAACATATTCCCTTTTTTTATAGCCTCAGACACGAAAAGAACCGAAAGCAGAAATCAATCACCTGTGTGAGGTTGAGGTTGTTTATATGTTTCATATTGACCGAGTAGTTTCTTTCTGGGGAAGTCTTATTTAATGCATATAACCCGTATCAATTAAGAAACATTATCTTGCTATAACATAGAGCTTCTGATAATCTGATTGTATACCTCTGTCAATAGCTTTTCTGTCAAATTTTACTGGCCTTACACATTATATGGCATCTATCCGAATTCCAAATCACAGCTTGGACTCATACTTTGCCTGTTTTTATGGAAGCTAATTGAAATGTTCTCTTGTAAATTTCCTCTTTATCTTCAGTTGTTAGGCTAAGAGTTAGTAGATTGAATCCCTCTCACAAAATTTTTGTAACTTCCTGTAGGTGATGGAACAGTTTTTCGGTTTAGTAAACACTTTTTTGCAGAATAATCGGGACACATGGAGGAGGAAACTGAGTATTCGTACCTACAAGGTAGAGTGCCACCTTGAACAAAAAAATTGGTTGTTTAGTTGTATGAGGTCCTCTGTTGCAGCAGATACACCCTACATGAGATGGATCAGCATTTGAATGATTAAATTTCATAATATTGTAAAAGGCGATATATATGAAATTTTGTCATCTAACTGCAGAGATACTGTAGCAGCTTGATTAAATTTCTTCATTCTAGTCCTCAAAATAAATTGTATTATTCCATTCCTCTCAATCTATTACTTCTCTTACTCCTCTATCTCTGTGCTTCTGGGAAGTGTAACATTGTATGTAGTTTGTACAATATGTTGTATTCAGTTTCTTATGTAGCCCTTATATAGAATGTTCTAGTCCTCTTTTATACTTAAAGCATCATGATTCATGAGTCTTTTCATGCACTCCTAATTCTTTTTTTTTTTTGGCAAGACAGGTTGTACCTTTTACTCCAAGTGCTGGAGTTCTAGAATGGGTAGATGGAACTTTACCTCTTGGTGATTATCTTGTTGGAAGGTTAGTATAATAACCATTTTTCATGTAGATAACAGCACAAATATGAGATTCATCTTATGTTAAATATGTTGGGTGTTCCATATCCAGCTCCAGAAATGGAGGTGCTCATGGTTGCTATGGAGTAGCAGACTGGACATTCATGGAATGCCGGCAGCGCATGGCTACAGTATGTTTTCTGTCATTCTATTACAATAGTTTCATCCCGTTTATGTTTGTATCCATTGATCATTTTGAATCTTCTCTCTTGATGAATCTTTTTCCTGTTGGTACCTATCTGGTGAGATCTTATTATCATAATGAAAATATAATTCCTTTGAGTTTGATGCAAGGGAACTAAGGTAATTTTTGTTTTGAGTTAGCAAAAATGTTTTTCTCCAATAACGAAAATATGTTTTCTTGTTCGTTTTGTGTGAGCTCTGTATTTGTATCTCTTAAAGCCACTCCCTATATTTGCAGTTGTTCCTTACCCTTGTCTATATTTTCTTTCCAATACCCCTGTTTATGTCTAGATCAACCAAAGTGTAGACGATCCCCAACAAATTGTTTAAATGTGATGTTCATCACATTACGAGTTATGAATGCTATATGGCCATTGCAGAAGCCAAAATAATCACCATTTATTTCTGTAAAAATAGGAGACACTTTATGAAAAAACTTGAAGAACATGACATGAATCCCATTTATGTATTGAAATGTGGATGCATTGCTTCTGATGTTGTTTTATTTTCCCTTAATAGGATATAGATGACAATCTAGATGCCGACTTGGAAGATTCAGAAGAAGATGCATATGAAGGCAACAAAGATGCAGCAAGGGCCCTGTTGCGCGTCAAACAAAAGCTCGATGGATACGAAGACGGTGAAATGAGAAGCGTTCATGGCCAGGTACTTGTTCAACTCTGTATAAGCACAATTAAAATCTTTCCGAAGTGAAGATGGTTCGGTTTGTTAAAAGTTCATGCTAACATACTGTGAATTCCCTGTACTGCTCTGCTCTAGGTTCAACAACTTGTACAAGACGCCATTGATCCCGACCGCCTGTGCCATATGTTTCCCGGATGGGCAGCGTGGATGTAATGAATAAGTGATAAGCCCCCTCAATTTTGTCGAATGCACAGAAACATAATACATTTTCAAGTCTGCAGTTGAGCTCTGAGGGATTCTTTCCTTTTCTTCTCTTTTTTGCCTCGTTTCATTTCATGCATGGTCTTGAGGCCAAGGCGAATATTGGCAAGTGTATATATCTTTTCTGTTAGTCATGCTACTAAATGTACAGTAGTTGAGTTGTATTCTATTTAGAGTTGTTCCATTGTAGACCACTTTCTTAAATCCTGTGTCTAAAAGAAATGTCTAGATAGACTGATGCAGTAGTTGTTTTTGGGTAAAGGTGATTGATGTCTTTGGGTGAAAAATCTAAAAATCTTAGATGACAGGAAAATAGTGTCTTGCAAGATTGTACTTATTAAACACATAACAAAACAAAGGTAACATCCTCGAATTTTTGGCTTTTGCCTTGATATATAAAGTACCAAAAAGAAAAGATATACTACTATAATCTTACTAAATATGTCAACTCTATCATCTCTAACTATTGGATACAACAGAGTTACAAAGGGAAAGCCAAAATCAATGATGATCAGATCCAATGTGACCAAAACACATTTCCACTGTTAGCTGGTGTTGATAAATAGATAAGATACAAGACAGTTGCTGAGTGTAACTGACCGTAGCAACAATTCAAATTTGCAGTCTGATAATTAGTGAGCAATGTAGAGCTCCTGTGCTGCAATGAAGTAGCGGCCTATGAAGCTCGACCTTTCCAGAGTGAACTGCTCTCGGAACGTCCCCATACGCTTGCTCGGTATGTCAATTGATAGGTCTCTGAAATTTGGCATGCCCTCTACTTGCAAACCATCTCCACATATCAAGAACTGGTTCCCAACAATGAATGACCCTGATACACGGATAGCTATTCCACTTTGGCCGTGTGCACGGCACTGGAGTTTCTCCACGACATGCACAAGCTTCTGAGGTGGCCATTTACCAGCCAGTGTCGTGCGGATATTTGACAAGGTTGCGAAGATATCATCCGGCCCGGCAGATTCCTTCTCACAAAAACTGCAAATCATGGTGTCCATAAGCACTTTAGAAAGGGCTCAAACCTCATTTAAAAGGTTGAATGCCACAAAACCACAATTTTATCTACTTCTTTGTTTTATCTTTAGTTTGTCAACAAAAGTCATCCTATTGCTCCTGACTAGAGTTAAACGAATGAATGGATCGCATGGACTTGGAAAATGGAAAGATTTTTACAAGTTACACGTTTCGTCTACAACATAGAAAAAGTAACCAAAATGTAGAGTACCTGAAAACTGAATGAGCTTCATATAAAGTCTTCATGTGATGCCAAAGATCATCAGAGCCGTCGAAAAGTAAGTAATAGTGTATTGCCAGCATCTGATTAAGGCACACAAGTCATTAAGAAAATGTCAGCAAGTAGAAAGATTTTAGAAATTTATTTTTATCATGCAATTTTCATGATATAGATATAGCAGTCAGATATATCAACTCACATCTGCTAGTTCCTTCATCCTCTGCGTTGGGTCAAATATACTTTGGACAAACTCTTCCAAGTTCACTCCAGCCTCCTCATACTTCGTGATAAATGGATGCGAAAGTAGCTGTACAACACACAAAAACGTCAAAATGGGAGAAAGTAACTACTATTAAAGATATTCATGACACAACACTTGGAAAAATTTAGTGCTATTTAGTCATCTGTGAGACTGGCAAGGCAAAGCAAAGCAAACAGAGATATCAATCAAGCTACCAAGTAATTTTACTTCAGACAACGAAAAAATAACCTTCTCATGCTAACCTTCTCAGCAGTTGGCCTTGCCACTGGATCTTTCTCGAGGCAATCGTCAATAAATGAACAAAACTCTGGAGAAAAACCCTTATCCATAAGTGAAGGAGATGGATCGTCCAAAATCTTCATATGCCAATTGACATTGTAGACAGAGACATAACACATTAAATTAGTCAGAATGATATCAAAACTGGGAATTAACTTTTCACTGACTCAATCCATTCCATCATGACTATTATAGCTAATAGTAAACATTTTTTGACTATGTAAGAGGACATTCCAGAAATGATAAGAAAGCATCACAGAGATCCATGGTCATTCCTTTTATATTATTCTCACTATTCAAATGCCGTTCAGTCTGAATATAAAAAAAAAGGAATTTCATTCATGCTTGCTGGAAACAAAAGGAATGGAGATTTAAATATGAGTATGATCCAACAACGTTACTTTCTAGTCAATGCTTACCTGCAACATAAGATTAACTGGCCCTTCGTTAGCACTGTAAGGAAATTCACCGGTAGCACATTCGAATAGCGCAAGCCCAAGGCTCCAAATATCAGCAGGGTACGAGTAGTTTTCATTTCGAATCCTCTCAGGAGACATGTATGTAACAGTTCCAACAAAAGTTGCACACTGGAAAGCAGCAATCATAGTTAGCAGCAAGAAATAGCTACAAGTTTGAAAATGTGTCATACTAATTATTCTAAATGGTTAATTTACAATCACTAACCATGGCCATTGAATCCTCTAAGCCAGCACTGATACCAAAATCCGTAATCTTCGGTTCCCCTTTGAGATTTACAAGCAAATTTGCAGGTTTAATATCTCTATGAACCAAGTGCCTAACTCCATGCAAGTAACTCAGCCCCTTCCAACAAAAAGAAAAGTTGTGAAAATCAAGTACTCCGATCGTAAGGTGAAGCTGAAATAGAAGAAGTCGCTTACAAGCAAGAGTTTCTGCACCATGATGGAAAGAACTGGTTCTGGTACAGTCTTGCGTATACGAAGGATATCAGCCAAAGATCCACCATCCATGTATTCCAAAGCTATACTTATCTGTCCAGAGTCAGGAGTATAGAAAGCACCATAAAATTGGACCAGACCTTCATAGCACGGTGCCTCACACAACGTCCTTATCTCGGTAAGAAGCTGTTGCCTTTTCTCCTGATATGCACATGTAAATATTTATCAAGAATGAAAACACAGGACATTCAACCCTTCACTACTACAAGTTCAAATCATAGTATCTTATTGCATCTATAGCCTAGAAAAACCGACAAACAACAAGAAGTACCATCAAAACAACATCTAATCCAAATAAACTAGGTCAGCCTCTGGAAAAGGCAAAATGTGGATTACACCACTCAACTTAATCCCAATTCATATGCAATACTAAGCTCAATGACAGTTTAACATATTAATCACCTACATTCACTTATGAACGACGAAGCAATCCCTAGATCAGGCCTTCTACATAAATTTCAGGCTTCACCACAACCAAACAAAACAGCATAAGCTTCAACCCCACCTTCTCAAAAATGTTGATTTTCTTTAGGGCAATGATCCGGTGATTGGGGATATGAATTGCCCTCTGCACAACACTGCTGGCACCGCTGCCGATGGACCCAAAAACCCTCATCTCATGAGAAGCACACCTGTATGTCTTCTCCCCATCATCAACAGAAAATGCTGAAGGGGAAGAAGATGAGCTGCATTTCTGCAACCCCAGCTCATTGATGTTGTAGATATTGTATGATTTACTCAGTAGATTCACTGTTCCACCATCTGATAACTGCTCCACATATTAAATTGCAAAAATTTCAAGAAACTAATGTGGCAATTGACATGTGAAATTATGCACAATAGCATAAAAAAAAAGCGAATTAAATTGGATAATAAAGATTTGATTTTTATACCATGTAAGAATCGGAAGGGTCGATTGTTGACCCAGATGGAAACCCTTTCTCTGCATCAAAGAGTGGCACGAGCTTCTTCTTCAACTCTTCCAATCCAGCCATCAAAGTGCAGAATTCAACAGCACATGTGAAAATTAATTGGGTAATTTAGCATATCACGAAAAATTGGAAAGTTCCCTAGTTTGAAATCAGAGCTTTGTGATACTGAAATTCAGCTGTGGATGGTTAATTCTTGGATTTCTATGTTCAATTAACCAGTTTCTATGATTATGATGATTTTGATCAAAAAAAAAAAATTCGAATTTTATAGTAGTACGATTTCTTTAATTGATCCGGAAGCCATTAAATGCACTTGGATATAATCCATTACTTAAGGCTGAAGGAGAACGTAATTTACCTTTTTGAACTAAGCTTATACAAGGAAATAAACCTAAAACAAAATAAATATCAGATATATTATAGATTAAAACAGCGTAAAAACGTCGATAAATGAAAGGATTTGTCTTTATCGTATACTAAGGTGGTGTTCGGTTTGCAAAATAAAATAATATCAAAATACAATCTATGATTGGGTTGTGAGATTATTTTAGTCATAGGAGGTTAGCTATGACTAATTATTCTATGATTATCCATTCAAGATTGAATTGTAGAGTTTGATCTCATAAACCAAACACACTACAAATTTAATCCTAGATACAATCTTGCAAACCGAACACCTCCTAAAACATTTTATTTAATCCTACTTTAGTTAATGATATATTCTATTACTGCTTTATATAATTTGCGATTTTCTATATATGAAAATAATATTTTTCTCATCCATAAAGCCAATATTACATGAATAAACCTAATTTACAATATATAAATCCAGTTATTTAATCCTAGAAAAAAATGATTTACTAATGGAGTATAATTCTTTTATACTGCATATAAAAATTATAATTATATTAATGGGTTACTCATATTCAATCCAACTAAATCCCCGCCCATTCCGAAAGTATGAATTTCTAATGAGTCAATTTGATAAGAATTCAAAGCCAACAAAACTTAATCCAAACTTAGATCTTCAATGGCTTTAGGCCAGCCACAGACTAGCTACTCTCTCTTCATGTCATGTCATCAGCGCTAAAATTCAACCTATCACATCATCATTTTAAGCAAATAGGCTAGTCGCAATAAAAATAATTCAATTTACGAAATTAAATTTATGACAAATTACGGAATTAAAATTTACGAGACATATACGGAAAAATTCATTAATGTCATTTAAATAAAAAAAAGGTACATTGATTAAAAAAAATTACATTAAATAAAAAAAATTACATAATAAAAAAATAGGGCTTCCACACACGAACCCCGCCTCTCTCTACTCCTCGTTGCCGCCACTGTGTGAGACGAAGCCGTCAAAAAGTCAAGAGTGGGACGATAGACCGTGTCCCCTCCCCCGGCGACCCCTGCATACCGGGCTGCACCCCCCCTGCCATACCGACATCATCCCCATCATCTGTTGCATCAACTGCGGCGTACCTCCCTACCCCGGCATTCCACTGCTCGTCGCTGGCCTGCCCCCCGCCCGGCATCGCCTGCCCGCCCGCCATCAATCCCATCAACTGTTGCCACGGGTTGTGGTTGTCCATCTCTCGATGTTGCTATTGTACAGAAATTTAGATAGAAAGAAAACTCGTTAAAACAAGTGGTGCAAATGAAAATGGCGTGAAAATAGCGAATATATAGTGTTTCAAAAATTTAAAAAATAATAAAAAAAAAAATTGGACTGGCCGATCGTTCGCCGATCGCCTGGCTGCAATGGCGGCCAGCGCATTGGCCAGTGCCTTCAAATCGGCGTGCGCTCGCCTAAGCGCTAGCCGATTCGCCGCTCGCCGATCGCAGTAGTTCGGCTAGCCGACCGGCTAGCGCCGCGAATCGACTAGCCGGTGGGCTAGCCGCTATTGGAGATGCGCTTATTAATTTCATGCAGGGAAAATAACCATTTAAATCACAACTTTCGGGTGAATTCTGGATTTCTGGTTTATTGCACAACTTATAAAGTTAGCTAATTAAATCGTACTGTACTCTCTTAAGATTTTCGCAATTTTCCCATGACTTACAATTTCAGGCAATTATGTAACGTCGTTTATTAAGAACAACGTCGTCCCTACAACCTCAAAACGTCGTGGGTTCATTCCACATTTTCAGATATTAGGGTTTTCCAACATTGGAGGTTCGAGATCAAAAAAATTTCATTCTTGAACTCCTCATAAAAAAACGTTCTTGGTTCTTTATTAAAAAATATTGCAAGTTGTGATTGCCAAGCTACTTTAGAAATGGTCAAGTCCAGGCGTAATTGGAACACAGAACCTTGACCAAAAGGCTGGTTCTGTTCTTTCCTCAAACAGATGGATTGCGAAGACACACTCACTGAACTAGCCACCTACTTGAGGAGGAACATTGAAATCAAGAAACTACATTATGTATACTGTGCTTTGGTCTATTGTTGATGTAATGAAGAAGCTACATTTATATGTATACTGTGCTTTGCTGTAATTTTGCTCATCTTCAAGGCATGTTTTTCTGTCAATTAGCAACATTTTTCTGTCCATTATTGTTGCTGCAATTTTCAAGGCATTTTGCTGTCAATTTGCTGTATTATATATTTCACTAAATTTAAAATCTAGCAATGTAGAACTGAATCACATTGTTCACAGAAGTAGACCATGAGTTCCAAAATGCTACACAAAAACAGGTGCTACACACACCATGAGTTCCAAAATACTACACAAAAAATAGGTGCTACACTTTCTTGTGTCGATGGCACGCCAACCATAGCCCTTGTTTGTGAAACTCTTGATATAGCATTTGAAGTAGATCCATGCTCCTTGTCTTTGAAGGGCCGTCCTCGTTTTCTCTACAGCAATATGCAAAAAATAGAATTAATACTTGAATGGAAAGATGTGTAAGAATCAATTAATTCACTAACCTTGGTATTGTTTTATGTCCTTGTTCAATACTCCCTCCGTCCCAAGGTATTAGACCAACTTTCCTTTTTGAGATGTCCCAACATATTAGACTCATTTCCCCTTTTAGCAAAAAATATATATCTTATTTTATTCTCCACCTACTTTTTTCTCTCTTCTCTCCCCTACTTTTTCCCTCTCTCATACTTTACTCTCTCCACTTTAACTATTTAAATATCAATTCCTTAAATCATGTGCCCAAAAGAAGTGAGTCTAATACTCCGGGACGGAGGGAGTACAATTCTGGCAAGTGTGCTTGTTACACCTTCTCTTCAGCTGATTGGGCCTCTTGGGATCTATCTCCTCGACATAACTGATTGTTGAGTTTATCACAAGCAAAGTGATGCCAGCCCTCTACCAAAATTACACAGAATCAATATTTCTCCCCAAAACAAGAAAAGGAAGAAATAAACTAGGTAGAATTGGGTCCGAACCTCTCCATTTGCAAGAGCAATGGCCATGATAGCAGCAGCTTCCATAACCCATGAGAGAGGGTTCCACATAAACCCCCAAAACTTGAGGAATTGCTTTCCTGGGACAATATGAAAGTTAGATAATGACACAAACAAAAACAAATCCATTGATTGATTGATTCAAATGAAGAGAGAGAAAACACCAGCACTCCAGATTTAAACTTTTAACATCGAACACTATCTCATTTGGAGCTGAAGCATATCAAACTTAGACAGGCCAAAAAATGGAGGCAAAGAAGCTTAATTAAGACCCAGAAGAGCTCGTGAACCACATTACTTCACAAGAATTATATACTCAAAGCAGAAAAAAAGTACAAAACGAAAAAAAAAAAAAAAAATCTTTAACAAAATCAGAACTGAAAGGAAGGAAACAAAGAAGAAAAGTTGCTGTGACATTCGAAAACCTTCTTCTCCTCAAGCCTGTTGTGTCCAAAAATGTCCAATCTTTCCTCAGCCACCTTGGTTGTGAGCCCTGCTTTGGTGCATCTTAGATTCTCAAACACTTCCTCAATGGGTATGTTCTCCTGCAAACACACACCCAGACAGAGAAAACATTAGCCCCAGCTTGAAACTAAAGAAGCTAGCACACTCCACCACACAATCACAAAAAAACTTGAATTTCAGTTATCAGATCCATTACTAAATCAAAAGTTTCCTTCAGCACAGCATCAAGAGCTTCTGCCTTCTCCCCCATCTTGAAAATCTGAAAAAAAATTCTTAACCCTCTTACAAATCAACAACTTTTAAAGGAAGAAGTAAAGTTAATAGAAGAACTGAAGAATGATTCCGGAAGAAAGTAAAATCAACTCAACTGGTGTGGAATGAAGCTACTTTACTTGTTTCAACATGGTCCAATTAGGAATTTTCTCAACCAAAGGAATTTTCACATCATATTATCCTCATTTCAACTCATCCCGTCCAACAATATAATCTTGATACGGCTTAAAACTTCTTTGAAATTCTAAGTCTTGTTTCTTTAAAGTTCGAAACATTTCCAATTCCGTTGGCCCAAAAACATCAGTGTAATCATCGAAATCCAATTCTATTGGGCAACCTACATCAAATATTTCTTTCCCTACCATCTCCTTACTAAGATCACAAGCAAGGTTTTGGCTTCTCCTAAAGAAATGAGTTGAAAATATGTTATTCTCACATTCAGGTTTTAAAATATCCATTCTTGACGGACTTTGCACGAATGAAGATGGATTATGACAAGATAATTTTAATTTCTGGATATGATTGCTCATATCTTCAGTATCATCTGCAAGAGAAACAGGATCATACTGAGGTCTGACATCTGAGCATGAAATGTGTTCCTGAGCAACCTCCATAACCTTATCACATAAATTTTTGAATTGAGAATGAGATGAAAAAGCTTCTGGCTCTTCACCGTTCAACTGGCTTTCCTCTTTAAGGTCATCCTCACAAAGGTCATTAAGAGCTTTTAGAAAATAAGCAGGAACAACTGGACCTACAAGGGAATCAGATGGCCGGACTTTGGTAGTCCAAAGATTGCTGCGGCGTGATGGATTTCTAAAAGTAAACGGCTGGGCTTCGGGCTGGTTAGGAATTTCCAGGAACTCCAGAGGCACATATTGGCTCGCAAGATACTTACTAAAATCTGAGTAGGTGGTGAAAGCCAATTGCAATAAGTTTGAGGGCAAAGCTCCATAGGTGCACCCTGAAGCAACCTCATGTATGCTAATCGGCCATTTGATAGCGTTCAACACAGCAGAAGTCGTAAGAGAGGATTTTATTCTTGTAAGTCCAAAGTCGTTCAACCTATGACATTTTTCTTGATGGAAAACAATCTTGGAATTACCAAGATAATCTTTCTGGGCAGTTCTATCACTCTCTTTCATCTTCTCTCTTCTTGCCGAAATGAAATTTGCTAGTTTATCCTCCAGATATGCATCAAGGAAATCCAGTTTTAGGAAAAAAACCTTACCCCCCTCAGATTCTGCATAGCTGTGATCATATAATTGAATATCCTCCAACTGAATCCTCTTCCTTTTGTGACCTGCTTCCAAAACCTTATCGGATCTCCATGCTGCGAGGTAGTTCTGTGCTTCTAGCTTCCCTGATGAGGTATGCCTGATCAGTGTAAACCCACCAAAACTGCCAAAGGAAGAAGGCTGTACAGAAAGCTGTGGTTTGAGAACGCCAAATCCCAAAATCAACCCCTTCTTATCCCTCCAGTCAATCCAAACTGGGAGGGAGGATTTCCACGACTCCTCTCTTACAAAACAACTACCACATGCACAATCGGACCTGGACATCAAAAGCTCCGAGGGGAATCCCCATGAATAATGTAGGTTGCAAAATTTAGAGATTGCAGAATTGACAGGTCCATTTCCATTAACATCAGGACCATAACAAAAAAGACTGAAATCATTGTCCCAAAACGATCCCAAAATAACACAATAGCCTGATTCAGAAGCCAACTTGTACTTTGCATCTTGTGCATTTGCTCTCAACTCTGACAATCTAAAGACAGTCATATATCGCGGATTTTTTATAGTATGAGTCCACCTCAAGACTGGTATTAATGGTTTCCGCACATCACAAAGGAGAAGCATGGATCCAGTTGCCACAATGTAGAAGAAACTATCAGACCCTGCCCTCGAGAGTGAGAAAAATCCATCATTTATGCTCATCTTCAAGATTTGAAGCTTCAGTAAACAAGAGGCATGGCATTCAACAGAAGACCTTACATCAACCAAGAGTATCTCATTTCGATGACAAACAATGAAGATTCTTGGATGCCAACTAAATTCACATCCAAACCATTGCTGACCCCCAGGTAGACTTTCCTCCTTCAATCCCAACTTACCACTCAACGAAACTTGCACCTTTTTATTAACAGAAGACATTGAATTGGTCTTTCTTGCAGAAGAGTTATTAACATCAAACAGTAATAAATCACCACTCTCCAACAAAACTAAGCACTCTTCACTCATATGTGGACTCCAACAAGCACATTCAACTGACTTTCCCATTAACATCTTGGCATTGGCAGGACCCAGATAATCAACAAAAACATTATTTTCATTGTGTTTATCCATATTGGTGATTCTGACCCTATACCAACAAACAGAATACTTTGTACAAAGCATCAAATGCCCAACTACATCATCATTGCACCCAAAATCATCAACTGGGTTCACCAACAAGCATGTGATTCGCTGACGATGAACATTACCTTGTTCAACTAAATGGAGGAAACGATCCCTTTGCGACTGAACCTCCAAAATACCGCCTTTCAAGGAAAGTAAAGAGAAGCCCACACGGTCATAATTCTCCCCTGCAGGGAAAAATGCAATAACTAGGTTTTTGTGAGGAATCTGAAGCAATTGAAGAGAGTTGGGGGCATGATACTCTGAAAAGGAATCGGCCTCCTGGGATCCCAAAAAAAAGGGAACAGAATTGTCGGAGGTAGGAATACCACAATGATGTTGGAGGAACCTGTGAAGGTTTAATTGTGGATATTGTGGGGGAAGGCATGGTGAGAGGGAGGGAGATTGAAGGATAGTGGTTGAGAAGGTAGGGCTTGGGGTGAACGTAAGTGGGCCAAATGGTGCTGAGGGATCATTATTTGGGAGGAGTAATGGCGCAGCGAAGGTGGAGGCTACAGGCCACATGGATTTCCATTCTGCCATGAAATCCATTTTTCTGCAACACAAACCAGAAACCTGAATCAATTTTTTAATAAATCATGAATTAATTTTGCAGAAACCATTATGAATTCAATTGTCAATGACATAAAACCCTAGATTAAAACCCTAGATTCAGCTTCAATACAGAATCTTCTATAAATACCAATATACTAGTACTACAAAATATGTGAAAGAGGCGGCACAATGTCTATTGAAAGAAACTAAGAATTTTACCGAATATTTCGGCGGCGAAGAAGGAAGGAGACGGTGGCGGCAATGCCGAAAGCTGACGGCGGTACAAATCAGGAATTTTGAAATTGGAATGAAGGCAAAGACTGATTTTAGCGGGCTTGTATATTTTAGTGGGCTTGATATTGGTAATTATTTAGTGGGCTTGCATATTGGTCTGTTTTTTATAGTCCAATACTTAGTAGTATAATATATAGAGATTATATTAATATCAAGAAATTTATGGATTTGATTTTATGGAATCGAGAATGACTGAATATAATTGAAAAGTTTGCAGTATAAAATGCATAGTAAAACTATATAGCTGTTGAAGAAATCAGAAGTCTATGGGAATTAAAAAAACATAAACAAATTTGTGTTTCAATTAATATATCCTATTTGTTACAAATAGCTGGGAGACGTTTTCTTTCTAATTGAATAATTTGTATGATACAGAGGCTTCAAATTTATAGACTAGGTATTCTATATATATGGTAAACCTAGATTTACAATAATTAATCTACTCTAATTTATGCATAATATACTCTGGTATTAATCACACAATATTCTCCCGATATTATGCGATCTCATTCCAACACTCCTCCTTGTAGCAAAAGGTGATGCGGTCACCCTGGCCGCCCCCACACCCCGGCCCGACAGTTTGTGAGGGGGTTCAATCAGGGTACACAGCGGCCCGTTAGAGAGGAGGCCTTCAACCCACTGTCCTGACAGGAGCCCATCTCCCAAGGCCTCACACTTGTGCCTGAGAGATGGAAGCTCCCACACGCCAGTAGTGGGATTCGAACCCAGCTCCTTGTAGCAATATCTGCTCCCCCGGAACCAACTGCGCTAAGCCCCTGCGGGCATTCCAACACTCCTCCTCAAGCTAAGTGATGGGGTTCACAATACTTAGCTTGTCCAGTACTTCTTGAAATGTCTTTGAATCTACTACCTTTGTCAAGATATCAGTCAGTTGATCTTCGGACTTGACATAAGGCATTTCCACCACCTTTGCTTCAAGATTCTCCTTTATGAAGTGTCTGTCTACTTCCACATGCTTTGTTCTGTCATGCTGTACTGGATTTTCAGAGATACCGATAGCCGCCTTGTTGTCACAAAATAATCCACAAGGAAGGGTGGACCGGAGATCCAACTCTGTCATAAGTCTTCGTAGCCACAACACTTCTGTTAGTCCACTCTTTATTCCCCTGAACTCTGCCTCTGCACTAGAAAGAGCTACTACCTTCTGTTTTTTACTTCTCCATGTCACAAGATTACCTTCTACAAAGGTAAAGTATCCGGCTGTGGACCTTCGGTCATTCGGGTTTCCTGCCCAATCTGCATCAGTAAAACTATGTATCTCTAGGTGACCATGTTTCTCGAACATAAGCCCATGTTCGGTTGTTCCCTTCAAGTACTTGACAATTCTTAACACGGCTTCCCAATGCTCCTCTTGCGGTGAATGCATAAACTGACTTACCACTCCAACTGAATATGCAATGTCAGGTCGTGTATGGGATAGGTAGATAAGCTTACCGACTAGCCTTTGATATCTCCCCCTATCGGTCAACTTCGCGCCTTCCTTCATCTGCAATCCATGATTTTGTACCATAGGAGTATCTGCTGGTTTACAATCAATCATCCCTATCTCGGCCAACAAGTCGAGTATATATTTTCTCTGATTTATGAAGATTCCCTTTTTCGACCTTAGCACCTCTATCCCTAAGAAGTACTTAAGGAGACCAAGATCCTTCATCTCAAACTCATGGAATAAGTTCTTCCTTAGTTCGGCTATCTCCTCCTCATCATTCCCAGTAATGATCATGTCATCCACATATATAATCAAACATGTAATCTTCCCTCCTATCTTCTTGATGAACAAAATATGATCTGAATTACTTTGTTCATACTCGTACTTCTTCATCACTTCTGTAAATCTCCCAAACCATGCTCGTGGTGACTGCTTCAACCCATATAGTGTCTTCTTGAGTTGACACACTTCTTTATCTCCGAAATCTCCTGTGAAACCTGGCGGTGGTTCCATAAAGACAGGCTTAGGTAACTCTCCGTGCAGAAATGCATTTGTGACATCGAACTGGTGGAGCGGTCAATCCTTATTAGCAGCAATCGAGAATAACACACGTACAGTATTAATCTTAGCAACTGGGGAGAATGTTTCAGCATAATCCACACCATATGTCTGGGCGTACCCTTTCGCCACGAGTCGTGCCTTGTACCTTTCTATCGTTCCATCTGGTCTCCTCTTTATCGTGAACACCCATCTGCACCTGACAGTTCTAGCTCCTTCAGGCAACTTGCTTTTGATCCATGTATTATTCTTCATCAGGGCTTTCATTTCAATAAGCATTGCTTCCCTCCACTTCTTATGCTTCATTGCTTTCTCGGCTGTTTGTGGGATTTCCTCTTCTTCGTACAGTGCAGCCTCAAATGCACGAGCCATCTTAGTTAGATTTCCTTGCACAAAGTTTGCCACCCCATAGCGGCTTTTCTTCCCTATCTTTTCAGGGGAATATCTTTTCAGTGGGATCCCCCTTGTACTTCGGAAAGGAAGCACGTATCTCCCGGTGGTTCCATCCACAGTGTTATTCTCTTCTGTATCAACTGGGTCAGTGATAACTGTGTTTTTCACAACATTCGGTTCAGGTATTACCTCGGATATCGTCGGAAGAGGAGTTGGGGGAGGATAAGTCGGTTCTTGTGGTGAGACTTGCTCGGCGGCAGTGACCACCATTGGTTCTGTTGAATCCTCAATCGGGGAGCTTAGCAATGACACAACCCAACTTAGATAGTCCTCATAATTATTTGGACCACTCTCCCCCTGACTACTAAGGTGGGTGTGATAAAAGAATTTAGTTTCAAGGAAGTTGCAGTTCATGGTGGTGGTGATTTTTCGGGTGGAAGGGTCATAGCATCTGTAACCTTTTTGGTTCACTTCATACCCCACAAAGACACATTTGGTTGCACACGGTGATAGTTTGGTTCTCTCGTGTTTTGGGATATGAGTATAGACGGAACAGCCAAAGACTTTGGGTTGAAGGTTCAAGTGTTCGGGTATTTTGGCTTGTTTGGATAGAGAATGAAGGGGGGTTTTCATGTTGAGGATTTTCGTAGGAAGGCGATTGATGAGGTAAATGGATGTAGCAACTGCTTCTGGCCAAAAAAAATTTGGGACTTTGGACTCAATCATTATAGCTCAGGTCATTTCTAGGATTGTCCCATTTTTCCGTTCGGCAACCCAATTTTGTTCTGGTGTATAGGCACACGAGGTTTGGTGGATCACTCCCTTTTCTTTGCAAAATTGGGTCATAGCACTGTTAACAAATTCCCTCCCATTATCTGACCTAAGGGTTTTAATAGTGGTATGAAATTGTGTTTCAATCAATTTAAAGAACGAGGTAAATCTATCAAACACATCAGATTTGTTTTTCAAAAAATAAACCCACGTCATTCTAGTGCAGTCATCAATAAAAGTCACAAAGTATCGAAAACCATTCCCACCCACCACTGGTGCGGGACCCCAAACATCTAAGTGTACCAAAGAAAACATGGATTTCACACGAGTATTTGTAGGCTTAAAAGATTGTCTATGGCTCTTGGCCAAAACACAAGTTTCACATGAAAAATCAGAAGAAATTGGAAGGTTCGGATAAAGCAATTTAAAATACCCAAGAGAAGGGTGTCCTAGTCTTCGGTGCCAGAGCCAAGTTTCCTGTTTCGTGGATCCGTAAGCCAGCATTGCACAGCCATGTTGAGCTATCTCGTCCACGTAATAGAGTCCTCGCTTCTCAGTGCCACGCCCAAGAATCCTCTTCGTCTGAATATCTTGTAAAATACAAAAGTCGGGATGCCTTAGAAGCGTGCAATTCAATTCCTTAGTCACATGACTAATGGACATCAATCTCTGAGACAAAGTAGGAACATATAAACAATTCTTGAGTCGGAGTGTAGGTGAAATTTTAATTACGCCAGATCCTTCAACAGTAATCAATTCCCCACTTGCAGTTCTAATATATGACTTCGTGCCATTATCAAAAGTAATAAAATCATTTCTTTCTGGAGTCATGGTATCAGTTGCCCCACAATCAAATATCCAACCTTTCGAGTGTTCATCAATAACATTATAAACATGAAATGCAGCGGAAGTTTCTCGTAGGGGTTCAAATCGACATTTAGACACATAATTGGGACAAATATGATATTTTCGACCTGTCTGGGGTTCAATTGAAATTTTTGAACAGTCTGGGGGGCGAATATTAACAACATGGGGTATTTTTTGAAATTTCAAGTTCTTATGGGGTGCTGACTGTAAATAAAGGGTATTAAAATTAGGAAAGCTAGGGTTTGGGATTAACCCAAACCCGCTACCTCCTTGCGCCGTTCCATCGAGATTTCCTATCCTCTCCGGGAAATTCCCGACGCCTCTCACATTGCCGCCGACGGTTTGGTCCTCCTGACGGACCCCCGTTCATGGTCCACCTGATTCCCCATGATTTCCTCCGTCAATTCGCGATGGTGTTCCATCGGTGTTCACTCCCACGGCGAGTTTCGCCTGCGCTGCCCCTGCCCTTGATTTCCGTTGGTTTCCTGATCGGCTGGTGGCGGAGAGGCGCGGTGGAGCGCCGCGGTATGGCGGTCGCTGGTTCTGGGTGGCGGGCCCCGGTCCAGTTGCCGCGAATCCGTGTCCGATTTCACCCCCAAATGACGAGTCGGCATTGCTGCCGTTGGTTTCTCCGGTGGGTGAGGGCGATGCCGGTGGCATGATTCGAAGTCGAGCCGCCTCCGTCTTCACCCATCCGTAGGCTGCCTCTACTGATGGGGTCGGTTTTTCCTTCAAGATGTCCCTCTGAATTGAATCGTATTCCTGATTCAACTCGGTCAGAATTTTAATGTTCTGGTTTCCCTGTTTGATGTTTTCTGCTTTCTTCAAACTGATTATCTGTTCTGGTTTGTTATCTTCTGTGTCTGACATTTTTTGGGGTGTCGGTTCTGATTTCGAGTTGATGAAAAGGTCGAGAAACGGTATATTTGGCTATGATGAGAATTTTCTGAGCCAAGATCGTTCCTGCTCTAAGGCCATGTTACAAATCGGTGGGAGAAGTTTTCTTTCTAATTAAATAATTCATATGATACAGAGGCTTCAAATTTATAGACTAGGTATTTTACATATATGGTAAACCTAGATTTACAATAATTGCTCTACTCTAATTTATGCATAATATACTCTGTTATTAATCACACAATATTCTCCTGATATTATGTGATCTCATTCCAACACTATTTACAATCATTCGTCAATTTGAAGGAACTTCATGATTAAGAAAAAGATTGAGTTTTGTCGAATTTGACAGATTTCAAAATTGAATTTTATTCAGGTGATCAATTGGAAGGGGATTTATATGTTGGAAATTTTAGTAATGGTTGCAAAATATTTATATAATTCATTTTGTATGAAAAAGCAACCATGATTTTGAATTTAATGGAAAATGTGTGTAGATTAAAAAAGTATATTAATATATATTTATTTTAAAAAGTATCTTGTAGTATTTCCTTAAATTGAAATTGGATGATGAGGTTAACTCTAGTTTGCTTGTAACACACAATATTTTAATATTTTCTAAAAAAATCCAAATTTATTACTCCTAAATTACAGATTCAACCCCAACTCTAAATCAAGTGAAATCTTATTTTTCGAATAAAAAAGCATTATATTATCAAAGTATATCAAATACAACAATTGAGGTAGTCAGAAGGCAAATTGCCTTTAATGATCTTGACTTGTGTATCCTATTATAGAGGCATTATAATTAAGCGATCTTTAATTATTGGAGAAAATAATTAGTAGTACTATCTATTTTTACTTTGGTAGAGATGAGAAAATACACATTGTGGACGTGTACATTTTCGATATTATTCATTAAAAGGTTTTTCAACTAAATATGACTTCTCTGCAAAGCGTAATAAAGCTATAAAAGTTGGGAGTACTTATATTTTACTCTCATGCATAGATTATTTCCATTTTCTTGCATCTCATAAAAATATATATATATTTTTATTTTCTATTTCTTTCCATTATTCGTAGCACAAATTATTACTACTATCTACAATAAATTAGTGTAAATTGACCCAGTTATTTGATCTGATTTTTTTGTCTAAGATTGGAGAGTAGTAATATTATTTTGTTTCTAGTGATATAGTAGTATAAAATTAAATACATTCTGACGAAAATAAAACACGCATATTAGCTATATAAAGTCATGTCACAAATAGATTAAAGCGGCGTTCGTTTTACTAAATAAAATAGTAACATGATATAATCTAACTAGGATTAAGTTATGAGATTATTTTAATTAGAGTTGGGGTTGATCATAACTAATTATTACATGATTATCTATCTAGGATTGAATTGTGGAATAAAATCTTTTGAACCAAACGAACTAAGTACATATTTAATTTTAAGATAAAATTTTACAAACCGGACGACCCTAAAAAAACAATACAGTGCTATAGAAACGTTAAACGTCAATACATAGAATAGAAGGATGTTATCTTTATACTCTATAGCATATTAACATTTTATTTACGCCTATCCAAATTTTTATCATTAAGCTATACATAAAACTTGGATATAATATTAAAGAAATGTAAACTATTTTAGCTGGTGATATTTTCTAGTAGTACTATTACTTTATATAATTTGCGACCTTTCTATATATGACCAAATATATTTCTCATCCATATTTTTTTTTTGTCACATACTCACATGTTGGTTGAGACGAATTTTGCGTTGGGTGAAAAACATATATACCTATATAAATAAAGAACTTTTGCACGATATTTGTCACATACTTCATTTTTTATTCTAATCCACTTTTTATGCAAGAGTGGAGACCAGACCAGACTGAGTACATCCAAAGTGAATAATCAATTACGAAATATTCAAAATTAGACTACTATATACTCTCTGGCTCCCAAAAAAAATGTCGCACTCGTGGGATTGATATGAAATTTTAGAAGGTTTTGTATTACATGGGTGGAAAAAGAAAATGTATTTTTTATGGAGTATAATGATATGAATCATATCTTTTAAAAAATAAAATAAAATATGTGACATTTTTTATGGGATAAACTAAAAATAAAAATGTGACATTATTTATAGAACTAGCTAGGGGAATATATAAATTTAAATGCGCGATCTTAATTTTTTACTTATTGATTATATTAGTATCACAATTTATCAAATTCGATTTATTTAATGTACTTTGGAATCTAAAAAATCACTGACAGCTTGTACTTTATATTTGATGTCATGTTTTATAACCAACTTTACATTTATTGCATCATAATAATACTAAATTTTAAATTATTATTACTAAATTACAGATTCAACATTAATACATAATACTATAATTTTAAAAAGTAGTATTAGTTACTAGCTATACTGAATTACAGATTCAACTCTAGCTCTAAGTCAATTGAAATCTTATTTTTCAAAAAAAAAAAAACCCATTATACTTGCTCTATTTAAGATTTTAAGTATGATCAAAGCCATTTGAGAAAGTAAGAAGGCAATTTGCCTTTTAAGTACATCCATATTCCATAGAGGCATTATAAGCAATCTTTAGTTATTGGGGAAAATAATATTTACCTTTTACTTTGGTTGAGAAAAGGCAATATCATAACACTATGTCGTATACATTTTCGATAATATTCATTAAAAGGTTTTTTCAATTAACTTTTTGTATCTATTTAGAAGACTTCTTTGCTAAGCATAATACAAGCTATAAAATCATGGGTTATTTCCATTTTCGTGCATTTTATAAAAATATTAATTTTTTTCTCTTCTTTTTCATTACAATATCCTTAGCACAAGTTATTACGACAGTATAATCATTTACACAATCAATCTACAAAAGATATATCAATAATATATTTTGAAAATATTACTCCCAATACATACATGTACATTTTACATCTATTTATCGTTTTAACATGTTGTTCTCTCTTTCTCAAATCAATGTGTTTTGCCATCTTCCACTGTATTTGCTTAGTACTCCTAAAGATGATTTCTGACAAAGTTTTTTTTTTTTTTTTTTTAAAAAAAAGACAATTTTAGATTTCTTAAAAGACGTCCTTGATAAAAAAAAACAAATTTACACAATTAAAACACAATATATATATATATATATATATTTACAAAGACATAAATCTGATTATTTGAATTTAATGAATAACAGTACTAGTAAGTATAATCAAATATATCGAATTTCTAATGAATTTACCCAATAAGACAATACAATAAAATCTAGTCCATACTCTTAATTTTGTGCATGCTCATATCGAATTTCTCATATTAAAAAAAAAATAGAATAAATTAATAAATGATGCTTCACAACACAAAGATGCATACTCAATTCACAAAAACAAAACTGCGTAAAATATCGTGCAAATTTATGAATGCTCTACTTATAATGGGACGGATGAGTTACAATCTACGTGAATACTTTCAGTCAAATGTCATAAACAAATATTTAGGGTTCGTTCAATTTGAAATATTATATCTGTACTCCATCCTTTTTTATAGCAAGTGATTGATATTTCTCGTTTGATTGTTCTATTACAAGTGATTGATTTACATTTTTAGCTAAAAACAAAATACTACTCCCTAGTATCTAGTTACTTTTATTATCTCTCGTACTTTACTCTCTCCATATTTCTCATACTTTGCTCTCTCCATCTTGTTAATATATATTAGTACTATCATTTTCTTAAATTTCATGTCCAAAAGAAAACAATCACATGCAATTGGACGAATGAAAAGTAAAGTACTCCCTTTGTTTATAATAGTGGAAACATTTCTTTTTGACACGAAGAGTGAGAAAATGTGTTACACTTTTAACTAAAAAAAGAAAATAACTCTACTATTATTAAATGCCTAAAATAAAAAATATATGTTGCTATGAAATAGAAGAAACATTATATTTGATTTATATGATTGAATATTAGATGTTAATCTTAACTGAATAATATAATAAAGCTATAATCGTTTTTAAATAAAATAATCTCAAAATTTACTCTTGAATATAATAATTCATATATCAACCAAAAAGAAAGTTTATCAAACACGTGGCACATATATGCGCTTGCTACACCGTCACTCAGACGATCACAGCCTTCCCGTGGCGCGTAGCGTTTTATATCTCTCTCTCTCTAATTTCTCTCTCTTAACTTTTTACGTTTTAAAAATCTCTCTCTCTCTCTCTCTATGTGAATTGAATTCACAGCCAATCAACAATATAAACTGCTAATCCCCACTGCTAATCCCCACACTTTCCGCCATTTCAACCAACCATCTCCTCCCTCAAACTTCAAAATTTTCAGCCATTTCGTAGCGATATTTTATGTGATACTGTTTATTCCGTAATTAATCATTCATCGAAGGTGAATTTTCAGAGAATTTGAACTGAGAAGATGCAGGCGAGCTCTGCAATATCGCTCTCCCCCAGCTTCAACACCTATTCCAACACTAAACTCGCCGAAATCGCCGCGCGCGTCGTCGACGAGCTCGCCTCTCACGAAATCTACGACGACGAGTTTTACTTCGAGCATATCTCGCCAAATCGACGATCTGATTCTGAGGAGTTTGCGAATTCTGATTTCGTGAAGAATAGCGTTGAGGAAGGAGATTCTGATTATGTAGAAAATCAAAATCGCGTCGACGACGACGACGAATTCGAGTTCGCTTTCGTGACGGCGAGAGATTCCGATCCGCCTTCTCCGATCTCCGCCGACGAGATCTTCCACAACGGCCAGATTCGACCGGTCTACCCGGTTTTCAACGGAGATTTGTACGGTACCGAATTTCCGCGGGAAAATCGGAAGGAATTAGGCGAGAATGCTCCGACGATTCGGCTGCCGCTGCGGAAACTGTTTAACGAGGAGCGAGAAACGCCGATGACGATGAATACGACGTCGTCGTGCTCGTCGTCGGACGCGGACGAGCTGGACGGAGTTCCGGCGGACTCGTACTGCGTGTGGCGGCCGCCGAACAAGGCGGAGGCGGAGGCGCGGTGCAAAAAGAGCAGCTCCACGGGATCGAATTCGAAGCGGTGGAAATTCAAGGTGAAGGATTTGCTGAATCGGAGCCGGAGCGAGGGGAGTAAGGATGATTTCAGCGTATTGAATTCGAATTCGAGAAAGAAACAGAGTGAAGACAGAGGCAAAGTGGCGCCGGTGACGGTGAGCGGCGGTGGAAAGGTTAAATCCGCGGCGGCGCCACCGCTTCCGCCGCTGCCGGTGCACGGCGGCGAGAAGCGGCGCTCGTATTTGCCGTATAAACAGGATTTAGTAGGGCTTTTCGCCAATGTAAATGGATTCAGTAAGAATTTGCAGCCGTTTTGAATTTTGATTGCTTTTTTAAAAAAAATAATTTTATATACAGATTAGTATATTTATTTGTTAATCAATGGGGATTTTCTTTTCCTTTTTTTGATGTGAATTGCTAATATCATCTTTCCTTTTCATAATATGTAATGCGAAAACGACTCCATTTTTATTTTACTTTTACTTTTTGGTTAATTCTATTGTTATCTTTTATAACATCATTTCTCATAAATAGTGTAAATGCGAATTTTTGTGATATGGAAAATTCATTTAATTCATTCACAAGTTTGGCCACCAAAGTTTTGAAATGGTCAGTATTTTAAGTTTCATTTCGGCAAGGAAGTATAAATTTCTGGGGTTCTAAACTCCATGTGAATCTGAATACTTCGTTTGGAATGTTCTAACTTGTAACGAAATTGTCCTACTGTTTTATTATTAATTAATATGAAAAGTTCTCATTTATCATATTTTGCTCTTCACATTATAGTTCCATGACATTTCAGCACTAACATCTGAAGATAAATTTATTTTGAGACGATAATTTTAATAGCAAATTTCAAATTTCACATTACTCTGTGACTAGCAAAATGTGGAATTTACACATTTTGTAGCATTCGACATAATACTCAAACAGGAAAATAGTATGCACCGCAAGTAAAAATAAAAAATAAATTGTGTTATTGGGATTGCATAATTTTGACTTTGCTGGTGTTAAAATGACATTCAATTATTATAATTTTAGTATAAAATGATGTGTTCATTTCTTTGTAACGTTGAAGATTTTCTCTTTAAATAGAGGGACTTACAAAAAACAAACTCCACTATTTTCGTTCCTTAAAAAAAGTGTAAATTTATACTTTTTCAAACCAAATTTGATACACTTCTCCGATTAAAAAGGCATCCTCGAAAACCATAATAATAAACCCCCTAGAACTCAAATCAAATTTAATGGTTAAATTTATTTGATGAAGTCAATATATAGATTGTATAGTTAATAATCAAAATTTTATTCTCGAAAATTCTCCCCCTAAACTAAAAACAAATGAAAAATGCGATTGCGGTTGTCAATTTGTAATCGCAAACTACCAATATCATGTGGAAAAAGTTGACATGACATAATTAGAAAAGTGTCAATATTGTCACAAAAAGTTTAATCACCTCGGAATTGTTCATTAACCATCTAACTAATCAAGGTTATGACTAAATCTCGGTTTCACATCTTAATTTAAATTATCCCATCCCAATTCATAAATCGGAAGAACAAACCGAGTAATTACAAATATAATTTCTTGTGTTAAGTACACCTGTAATCTTAATTAATATAAAGAAACACAAAATTTCAATGTCATGCATAAAAGTATGTAATTTTTTAAATTTATTGTGAAATCGCAATTAGCGAAATTTGTGTGTGTTTAATTTGCAAAGTCAATAAAGATCTGGATTAGGAATATGACTATGTGAACTACCACCACTTGGATCAAATTTAATAATTGGAGACATAGTTTTCTTGTTCATGTTGGATGGTAGTCATTTTCAGGATATGTATGTGCTACCTTTTCTTCTACAATTTCTTTATCTCTTCCCTATTATATCTAAATTATGGTTGTGCTAGTCAATATTTTCATGATTTATTTGATTAATTTTGTAGGTTTTTTAAGGCACATAACATAACATCTAAATAAAATGTAGGGTTAGGAACATTAATTAATCAAATCCAAAAGTCAGATACTAATCACAAAACTTTAATTCCACCAAATATCTCTGATTGGATACATTACCAACGTTATCAGTTTTTTTGATAAAAATAAAAGGCTCAAACCATGAGTGGTGAGCACAAGTTCGCAAGACGGCAAAGCCAAGTACTCCCTCCGTCCCAAGGAAGTTGACCCATTTCTTGGACGACACGGGATTTTATGCAACTTTATTTTGTGTGTTAAGTGGAGAGAGTAAAGTAATAGAGAGAGAATAAAGTAGAGATAAAGGGGTTTCCATTTTAAGCAATGGGTCATCTTGATTGGGACAAACCAATAAGGAAAGTGAGTCATCTTCAATAGGACGGAGGGAGTACTAAAACTGTTCCAGCTAACAAACTCCCTTAGAACTCAAACGCTACCAAAATCCTAACAAGACCATAACACTAATATAAAAGAACCTTGGAAAAAACCAACGAAAAGCAAAAATAGCCCAAAAGAAAAAACCATGTACAAAGACCTTCAAGAAAAGGATCAACCCTCGCCTAAAATCTTTGTTGGAGAGGAAGAATTTGGATGCCAACGTTATCAGTATTTTGGAGTCATATAATTTTGTTTAAATATAAGTTTATGTAATCTATTTGTCTTAAGATATCAATATTGTCCTTATTGACAATAAAATACAATTTAATTAATTAGACGTTTTCCTTTATTCATAGATCAAAAATTGGAGTCACTAGAAAATAAATGAGAATCAATCAAATCATTGTTGATTGGAAAGAGAAAAAATAGTATCACTACAAAAAATAATTACTCCGTATTAAAAAAGTTTGTGAAAGAAATTGGGTCTTGGTCATGGTCCAAATTAATGGAACAATTTTTCTATTGAATAGCACTGCAAAAGCATTGGACACTTCTTGGAAAATGGGAAAAGGGAATGAAATGCTCTTTTTCCACTGCTGCAATTATCACTGCCCTATTTCCTATACTACAATCTTCTTCCCTAATTGCATGCAAATTATGATTTGGAAAATGTGATGTGACTTTTTAATTTTAGTTGATTATACATAAGTAAATGTTAACTATGTACTAGTATAAGTTAAATCAATAAAACCCATGACATGCACAATGCTGTTGCAGAGGCAAGTACTAACAAATGGAGTACCAGAAAAGGGTTTGCAAATAATTTCGAATTAATTGAAGCAATAGAGATGGCATAATTATCGGAAATTAAGTGACATATTTCTATAAAGTGAGTGAGAGAGAGCAAAAAGGGAAAAGATGATGGAGCATGTGACATATAGATGAATTTTCAGCTACATGTTTTCTCCTATATATTGCTTTTTGGCAGTGTGCAAAGAGTTTCCCCACACAATCAGAGATTTATTGAGTAGTAGTAATATAGTATTTATGTAATATGTATGACTATCCTTTTGAGGGCATTCCTGCTTGATTATCATAGCTCTTTTAATTTCAATATTGGTCATGATATAGTATTAGGTTTTGTGTGAAATATTTTGTGTGTTCAGATTCTTGGATTGGAGCTCAGATGTTGATGACATTTTGTGCTTATATTATTAATTTTCAAAATTATCCTAAACTCTCACAAATTTATAGTAATATAAATCCCTAATTTTCAGCGTTTTTCATAAAGAAAAAGATTAATAGTGTTTTATATATCGCCAATTTTTAGTGTTCAAATATTATTTGGGACTTTCAAAGTATTATAGAAAATGTCTTTAACTTCCATTTTTTTTCATAAATATCCTGCCAAAGGGGTTTACACTCACAAACACATGCACCATGTGTATAACTTGAACTCGATACTTTTGTCTTTAGGTTGAAATCAACCACTATACCATGAGACCAACTTACTCTATCACTAGATAATCCAAGATTTTTGGCCTTAGGCATCTTTTGACGGTTTTATGCCTATTTTTTTAGAGTTGATAATTGATTTGCCTTGTGTTTTTGCCCTCCGTTTCAAATTAATTAGTACTTCCTATATAATGGTAGAGACATTTTTTTCTGGCACGAATATTAAGAAAAATGTGTGTAATGTATTCCCTTCGTCCTACTCTTTCCGTTCCATAGTAATAGAGTCATTTTGTCATTTTAGTACGTTTCATAGTAATAGAGTCATTTCCCTTTTTAGTAAAAGTCAACACATTTTTCCATACCTACTTTACTCTCTCTTTATCCCTCTACCTTTTTCATTTTCCACTTTATTCTCCCTTTACTTAACTTACCTAACACAATTTTTCTTAATCTCTATGCCGAAAAGAAATGCCTCTGTTATTATGGAACGAAGGGAGTATTAAATATGAAACATTTACTCTTCGATACAAGATTTTATGCAGTGTTTGTTACGAGTTAACGAAGAGAGAAGAAAAAGTAGAAACAGTGTTGTTTCCAATTTAGGAAACGTTTCATTTCTAATAAGATATCTCAGAAAAGAAAAACGTTTTATTTTTAACGGGACGATGGAGTATTAGATAAAAGGATAATAAAGTAGAAGAGAGAAGAAAAAGTAAAAGTGAGAAAAAGTAATTTTTTACCAAAAAAGAAATGACTCTATTATTATAAAATGCTCAAAATAGAAAAATAATTCTACTTATTATGGAACGAAAGAGTATATATTTTAGATTAATAGTCATGTCCCTATCCGCAACTAAAATTGTTTAGATATTTTTTTGTTCATTATCGCAAGTAGTGAAGTACTTACACAACATAATTAGTCAATGAGATGGTAAAAGTTTGAATACTGTGCTAATATAAACATATATTACTCTGATGAACCATTAAATAAGACCATACGATTAAAAAAATAGCGTAAAAAAAATATATATATACTAGTACTGATTAAAAAGAATATTCACTTGATTTTAGGGGATCTATTAGAATATAAACCTCAAATCAAAACACACCAAACTTAAGTTGGTAACGGTCTATTCATCAAGTTGTGCGTTTTACACATTATATAGTTTATCCAATTATGGCTAGACTAGTAAGTGATCTCCAAGTCAACTTTATGAACGAATAGAAATAACAAGAAACAAATAAAATCAAATTTAAATCAATCGAATAGTAGAGCATGTGACATGGGCCAAATTGTACTTTCCATATGTAGCATATTGTGGTCACCTATATATTGTTCATAGCTTGTAAAAATGAGAAAGTAAAAAAAAATGATGGTTTAGTAAATAGGATATTGTGGTCACCTATATATAATTCATATAATTGAACATGTATATTTAATTATACTTTATAAATATTTTGACACATAGGACTGAGACGTTATATTATTTTCCAAATGCCTTTTTGTGATGAGTGGAGTTCACCAATGTCCACTTAATATTTTGCTTCCATACAACTTAAAACCCTAATTTTTCTCTATATACTATCCATAAAGTAGTAAAAATTACTCTGGATGTTATAAGTAAGGAGTAGTAGTAGTAGTACTAAATAAGTTCACACGCATCATATTATTCCAATATATCTGAATTTCTAGTAAATTCATTTATCATAATCTTCTTGTGCACGGATTTGGAACTAAGATTTAGACTTTCATCGAATATTAGAACTCAAAACGATTGAAGATTTTTCGAATCGCACTGTATGAAATGTCATCATGTATTGTCAATTTTAGTTAATAATAGTAGCATAGTTTACATTAAAATTGTAGTTTGGTTAGTGGCAATGGAGATGAAATGTCTAATAATGAGTGTTGGTTGGCAAATGCCAAATCTAGAAATTAGTTGAGTTTATAAGTTTTGGGAAATAAGAATTGTTTGGTTGAGTTTATAAGTTTTGGGAAATAAGAATTGTTTGGTTGGTCTGTCATTTCGACCCAGTGTCACACTCCAAATTATGAATAATTGAATCTCAAATCCATAAACATCAAACATTTAATGTAAGGTAACAATAAGTTCATTTTCATGGGCCATAAACTAAAGAGAAAAATAAGGCTAATTTTTTAAGATAAAGACATTTAATCCGTAGCTGTGAGTCAGCCAATAACAATGTTCCACCACTAACAAAGATTGTTTCCTATCTATTATGTAAATGGAAATAAATTAGTTAAAGGTATTATCTTTAATCTAGAGATTTTATATGGACTGGTGAATTTGGATAGGTGTTTAAGTTTGTTTTGTTGAATTTTATTTTAATATATTCTAATTTGTTGCCCACCAATATTTACTATAAGGTTCCCGATACTTTAATTCAGCATTTTTTAAATTGAAAAGAAACAATAATTTAGCTAAAACTAAAACTTCAAAGCCCAATAACTAAAGGAATTATGCCCAACAACTGAAATTCTCATATTTCTCATTTCGATTTGGGGCGCTAGATTAGATATGATTTGAGTCATAATAATGTTCAATTAAGTAGATAAAGTTCAAGATTTAATATCGAGACAATATCAAATATGATTAATCTTAGTATAAATCTTTGTCTTTCTTATATGATAAAACTAATCTTCAGTAATATCGTAACAAGTTAATCTTGAGCAATCGAACACAAATATTACTAGAATTATAATTTGACAAGGTAGTCTCAGCACAAAAATTAGAGCGGGCATCCGCAACACTTAGCACTAGTGGCATGGATTATGATATGTGCAAAACTCAATCTTATTGCAAAACCATAGAACAATACCCGAAGGTCATTTTTAGACAAAATGGAGGTCATTCTTAGCCAGTTTTTAGATCATGATAGTTAGCATGACCTAAAATGATATAACAATGGCATCCGTATTTTTCAAATCCGGATTTTATAAAATGACCTAAAACAAACTAACAATGACGGTTCAATAGTTCGACATTGATTATAGCCCCGTAGTGGCATGAGCACCATACCACAACCATTGGGCACTTACACTATTCACGTACTTTTTCCATTTATTTTCCATTTTTAATTATATATTTAAATTAAATTGCAAAAAATTAAACATAACATAACATTTTTGGCATTTTTAGCCAATTACGACAGGCATATACCAAATAAAATCAAAACTACCCATATATCTTTCAATTTTTATTTCTCCCTCACAAAATGACCTTTTTAGAAAGGGACATTGAAACATTGCTATCAAATTTACACTTGATGATGAGTATCAAAAAACACAAAATCATGTGACTCTCTTCTGATCTATTTCATGTTTCATAATGTCGCATGATTCATTTTCTTTTTCATCATAAATGAACAAGTTTTTCCAGTTGAAGATCATTCTCATCAACCTCTGCTCATACAAGAGCAGGACTCAAACCGGCCGACCGCTGCACGCCAGCCGCATACTCCCGCGCCCACAGGTCGTAGTGCACGATTTCCTCCAACGAAGGCGACGCCACCATCTCCGCTCGATGCTTGTCACATGTCAGCTCCACAACCTTGAATATGTCCAAGTAACTGATTCTGCAACACACACAAAAATGATCCATCATCAGCAGCTGCGATGATAATCGTGCATTCATCAGAAGACGAGCACGCTCACTAACGTGCCCGTGTGTAGTTTTATGTGCAGAAATATGATAGCTTCGATTATTCAACAACGTTGCGCTTTCTTGATTATGTGACTTGAAATACTCACTTCTCGTCGATGAACATTTCAACTGCTTTCTCGTTGGCTGCACTAAGAACACCGGTCATGGTGCCTCCCGCCCGTCCAGCAGCATAAGCAAGATCCATCGACGGGTATTTGGTGTTGTCAGGCTTCTTGAACGTCAGGTCGACCCTAACCATCACGATACGAAGTCAGTTCTACTTAAGCAAGAAAAAAAAGTGTTTTTCGATACTTGCAAGGGCGTGGTAGTTACTTGCAGAGGTCGAGGCGAGGCCATGTAATCTCGGAGCAGTAGATTCTCTCTGGCCACGATAAGGTGTACAGAATAGGCAGACGCATGTCGGGCCATCCCAACTGCGCTAGCACGGATGAATCCTGAATAGACAAATATGTGAAGAGAGAATCGAGGGAGCTAAACCAGTAATGAGAGCAGGAAGATGGATTTACCTGTGTTTCGATCATCGAATGTATGATGGATTGAGGATGGATAACGATCTCGATATCATCATATTCGGCCCCAAACAAATAATGAGCTTCTATAACTTCTAGACCCTGCCAAAATGAAAGCCACTCGATTAGTCTTTGTTCTTGACTTGACCAAAGCATAAAAACAGCTTATCGATACTTATGCACTTAGTCGAGGGAACGATGCTGCAAATGGAAGCAATGTTCGTAAAAACTGAGCAGAAACCTACTTTGTTAAAGAGGGTTGCAGAGTCCACTGTGATTTTCTTTCCCATGTTCCAGTTAGGATGCTTTAGAGCATCTGCTACTTTAACTTCCTTCAATTTCTCAACCGGCAAATCCCTATCATCGACAGTGTTATCAGTATCGTTGCACAACATGATTAGCAAAACTATCAAGTATCGAAAACTATGAGGACAGTATGTTTACGCTATGGATGCTAATATACGGATGCAGGAATTTCTAAACAATTTCTCCGTGTAACAAATTGGCATACCTAAAAGCACCCCCGGATGCAGTCAAAATAATACGCCTCAAAGCACCTTCTGGCAAACCTTGGATACACTGTAAGATAAAACATTCCATTTATAAGGGCAGTTTAGTGATGGATTTGAAGTTTTAGCACATCCAAAAACTCGAGTTAATCTTTCTAGTAACATTGCATACATTTAGACGTTGTTCAGACACCTTTAAACATACCTGGAATATAGCAGAGTGTTCGGAATCTGCAGGAAGAATCTTGACGTTATGCTTCTTCGCAAGAGGAAGGACAAAAGGCCCTCCAGCAATCAGAGTTTCTTTATTGGCCAAAGCGATGTCTTTTCCAGCTTCTATCGCAGCCACTGTCGGCTGATAAATCAGAAAAGATCAGATTTCGGAAAATATTACTCCCTATTTATTGCAACACATTTGCAAGAGAAGGAGAAAAAAATGTGTTGCAACTTTGATAATCCAGTGGAGTCTGTTGAAACATCAAACATCTTCGCCAATTTAAAACGAGTGAAAAAAGAAGCTTTTGTAAACGAGAAAAGGTCGATGGTACCCAAAGAAAACCAGCAATGATGCAGAATGCATATCAATCGAACAGAAGAAACGGAATTTAGTACTATTAAAATTTGCAGCTTTTATTAAGATTAGTTAGAAACAGTACTGATTAAGGTAAATCCATGTGGCATTGAAGATTACCTTCAAACCAGCACATCCAACGATTCCCGTGACTACGGTAACAGCATCGGGATGTCGTGCAACCTGGAGAAGACAGCCGGTGTCAAAGAGATGGCGAGCAAATTATATCTACCTATATCACTAGCAGCTATAGAGCATATATAAGCTAACCTCAACCATTCCTTGCTCTCCCGGAATAATTTCAGGCTTGTCCTCGACATCAGCCAAAGCCTCTTTGAGCTCACTAGCTAATGACTCGTCTTTAACCGATACTAATTTTGGTTTGAAAGCCCTCACCTGCAATATGAGCATTAGATAACAGAATCAGATCATCTGGAGAGGTGTTAGTGAGTTATGACATTCACTTTTTTTAAATCATGATTTCACGAAATAATTCCATTGCTTTAGCAGGTTAAATGATTAGTCCTAGATTTTTCTTGAGTATATCAATAAAATCACCTGATCAGCAAGGAGGGTGACATTTGAACCAGCAGCAAGAGCGACGATTCTGAATTTATCTGGATTTTCAGCAACTATGTCGAGCGTCTGCAAAGAGTGAAGTCAGCTCATAAGCAACCAAACACATGCCTCATCAAAAAGCAAGAACAATCCACCAGTCACAGCTGACACTAACAGGTAATAAATAAAATGAGTAGAATTTAGGTGAATAATTTGACAGTCACATCTCAATATAGCCATCAAAAATCAAGAATATCAATAGAGCCATCACCACATATATGAATGAGCATAATAACTCCAACAACCTCGGTTGGAGAAGTATTCATTTCTAGACAGTCTCAAACACAACATAACAAATAGTACTATATATTCACCTGAGTTCCAATGGAGCCAGTGGATCCAATAACCGAAATAGGCTTCGGGCCCTCCCAAGTCACACGACCGGGCTCAGGAACAGCCCGCCCGGGCCAAGCCGGAGGAGGAGGGGGCTGTGCCGAGCAATGGACTCTCTTCGAAGCAGTGCATCTACTATCCTTCTTCTTGAAAGCAAATCCACCTAAACAAAAAAATCCAACAGAATCTTGTATAATTCAGAATAACAAACAACATATACTTGTAAAGATGCATCTCAACAGGGGAAGATGACTTGACACTCCAATTTTATTTTATTTTTACAAAAAATGGAATCTTCAGCAAGTCAAAAACAGCACCAGAAACACATCAGCATCTATAATCATTCTCCACAAATGGGAATCAGGAAAAATGAATCAATAATTACCTTGGATACCAAAAGATGAATATTTGAAATTATTAACTGACACAACATCTCCAGAATTATAAAAATACAAAATCAAAAAGGAAAAGCAAGAATTAGTTGTAGTCACCAGCTTTATACTATTCTTTTCTTATCCCAAACAAATAACAGCCTCATAATCAACATGGAAGAAGACAAAATAACTACTTCGAAATCACAGCACCCCAAAACTCCAAAAAGATTCAAATTTGAGGCTACACAATACCTTTAAACTTGAGAGGATTAAGATTGTAATTCGATTTGGAGCAATCCAAGAAAGACAGAGTCTTGATTTCAGTGGGAGGCATCAAGTTTAGAGCCATGGTGTATCAACACTGAAATGCAAAGAAAGCTCAGAAATGACAAAAAGATGCTTTCTTTCCCACACCCCTTTATTACAAGAACCCAGAGATATAAGTAGCAAACACCACTGGCACTGCTGCTTTCGGGTTGGTCAAGGATGGCAAACTATAGAAAAAAATTGATGAGAGAGAGAGAGAGAGATGAGAGGTGTTGGGCTCTACTATATAATAAGGATTCCAGTGAAAATTAAAATGAAAATGTCATCAATTTCAAAGAATTTACCAAAACAAATTGTGAAAGCTAAGAAGTAATGAAACAATTGAAGCAATGAGACAAATTGAGGTATCTCAGAACACCGTTGGCGTATGTGAAGTGTATTTGTTTAAGTTTATGCTTTATTCCTCAATAAAAAAAATGATCTTTTTAGTACTCCAAATAAATATTCATTCAAATGTGTTTTTTTCTCAGATAACATAAAATTTTGCAAATTATTATATCTTCGATTTGTTCTTTTATTCCTTCGTGTGCCAATTTGCATTTGACAATAATTCTTTTCAATCGTTGTTTAAATTAATCAGGATAATTTCAAGAATTGGAAAAATTCTTGGAATAAGATCATTTGATTCCCTAACTTTTGAAATAGCGTTATTCTTTTGTAATCAAGACGAAAGTGATGGTGATTTTTTTTATTATTTTCAGACTGAATCAATAGTTTGGAGTCACAAATTTTCAATATTATCTATTTTATAATATTTGTTAGTTTAGTATTTATCGAATATACTCTAGTGACTATGTAGTTTTTTGTTACTATAGTATATATCGAATAGTTTGCAGTCTCAAATTTTTCTATATTATATTTTATGCGTGGATTATTATATATTCATGGGCTAAGGTTGCGTCTTTTTTCCACAATTGTTGAGTGACTTAGTTATTTTGAAATTTATCGTTCAATTGTTGCTCGTGTCAACTGAATCAAATTATTGATTTATCTTATGTCGAATTAGAAATAAATACAGTAATGACATCTCAGACCATTCGTATCAAACTCAAACTCATGTTTAAGTATATGTCCTAAAAAAAATAATTTTAATCCAACCATTTTTAGTATATATATCTCACATAATTTTTGCAGTACATCCGTATTTGATTGTTCTATAAAAAAATGTAAAAATGTATTTGGATTTATAATATAACTAAGAAATTTTCTACACCAAAAATAAGATTTAGTGTGTCATTGGAGATGTCTAATAAATTAAAGGAGAACAAGGTGAACTCGAATGAAATTAAACACCAATTTTGAAAGTACAATATTTTTCTGATTTGAAGTCAAAATACGATAAGATTTGAGAAAAAATAAGTCGTGGCAAAATTTATAAGTCAAATTTGTTACACTCCGTGAGTCAAAATAATTTATTGATTAGTACTTGACAATGTTAGAATTATATTATTATTATTATAAGTTTATAAGCTCTAACTTGTGTAGTTATTTATATAATACTATAACAGTATTATTATTTAGTACTAGAAGAGATTAGATTATTTAGTAACGTGGTGAATAAATTGTGAAGAATAGATTTATAGAATAATAATGTTTCTTGAAATTAATTTTACTACCTAATAAAGTTTGTGCTACTCAAGTGGATTCTCACCACGTTACCAATTAGCAACGCTAATTAGATAACTAAATCGTCAATGGAGAATATTAATACTAATAGATAGGTGTGCAAAAATTAAATAATTGCAAATATTAGCAGTCCTAATTAATACTAACAGAAACAGCCGCCATAGCATATTGGCCAAATTCAGGCTAGCCTATATACAGGAGCTAGACTTTACTTATAACTAAAAAAACGTTTTTCAAAGAAAAATACTATGGGAGTTCTTGTAAATCACTTAATAGTTAGTTACCTACTACTGCTTACTTTGGAACACATTAGCATAATTTAATCAAGTTGACTTGATCCTTGGTTGCAGCTTCGTGATAAGAGTTATACTACTTTAATAAATAAAATTGTTCTTAAATTTATAATATTCAAAAATTGGATTGCACTAATATTTAGAAGTTTGGAACTTGCTATCCAATTTTAATCCCAAAATACAATTTTGCAAACTGAACAGCCTCGTAAAATATTAATTTCTTACAACGTTGTAACATGATTTATATAGTCAAGTAGTGTAAATTTACTTCTAACCAATATTTTCTACTGGTCAATAGTTATTATCTGCTAAGTCAAGTGTTGCAATGGTATTTTTATAGCTTTGACTAATTTTATACTTGAATAAACGAACAATTTTTAGTAAGTTAAATGAAGCGGTCAAAATTCGATGCTCAAAGTGTTGAAATCAATGATAGTACTTCAATTCAAACTTGGTGTTAACCATTAAATAATTGATTTTGAATGGACTGTCATCTATAAATTGGAAATAAGGAATTTTTTTTTCCCCAAAAATGATTGGGATACAAAAATATTTTTGGTGATGTATGTGTACTAGTAAATGAGTAAACCCAAGCCAAAACAACGACGGATAAATCAAAGCCAAATTCAAAGTAATTATATTGTCCATATCAGCTATCAACTAGTATCAAGTTAGCACTTCATTCAAACATATGAATTTACATCAAACCGACATAGTACAAGCAGATATTCTACCAATCGAAATCTGATAAGACATGAGACATGAGTGAATTCGCCTGCGTCAGTCAAGAATTAAGTAGATAGAAATTTCTTATTACAAAATTCTCACTTAAAATGTTATTATCGTGTTGAGAAGAACAGTTGATCTCTAATGTCTAATAACGTGATACACATGGGCATATTTGTTCTGAAGAGCGATAGCATAATTTAATACTACAAAATTCCAAAAGTTAATACTCATTGTACAAGCAACAATTATTTATTTATTACTCAATTCTTAAACCACTAGATATCTCAATTTGATATGGCGTGAATTTTTATAAATGTAAATGAAAGCAAGTGGAAAAATTTATGGAATACAGTACTATAAATCATTGAAATATGAGATACACTTATCAAAAATACTAAAAATAAGATGAGATATTTAATGAAAGATGAAAAAAAATATTACTATGAAATACTATGTAATAATAAACGGATGAAATGCAATAGATCACACTTTAGGATTCGGAGTTACATAGCCAGAGGAATTCAATTCATGAATTTTTTTTATCATAAACTCACTCACTCTATTTTATAGGCATGTCACTAAAATAAATATTTTAATTTATAATATGATAAAGTGGTCACGATTGATATAAGTAATATAGTCAAAGTAAATCAATAAAATATAATTTCTATAGAAACTATTTTATGTTATAATCATAAACACGACGTAAAGTAATTTCCTGTCGAAATTTCGACGGACACTAGTTTAATTATAATAACAAAACGAGTTTCTAATTTTTTATCATTATATATAAATCTAATTGTGTTAGCTCTAGCTGTTACACGTTAATCAATTATGCAATAAGATGGAGTATTAAAATCCAAATACGGATTACTTTCTTGTTCAACCAATTATAAAGTTAAAATAAGGCCCACTCCAAATTATCGTCCTAATTATTTAGTGGATATTTTAATTAGGGTTGTTAAACCATTTGCACTGAGAAATGGCCGGCAAAAGCGACCACTCACACAAACCACTCAAAAAAACGAAAAAAAAATATAATGAACGGTCAACCACAAACACTCAAATAAAAATCTTTGATTAATCCAAAAATTACAAATTATTCAGTATAAAAATTATGAGATACCTATCCACAAATAACTTTTAATAATAGGAAAAACTAGCTTAAATTTTTTTGTATTTTGTGAGGAAGGATGAAGCAGAATCTCTTGACATTCTGACCACAATAATGCACTTCATGTCAAAATTGATGCAAATATAATTCCACACACACAATAATAACACCAAAAAAGGAAAGGGAAAATGCAAAATGTCCATGAAGTTATGTGGTCTAAGCCATATATGCACAAAACATGTATCTTCACATTGTATATTTAGAGTTTGGAGTATAGCATAGAGCAGAAAATCATATGATCGGATAGACTAGTTTGTAAGCAGATCATTTCGAATCAACACGAGCTGATGCTTACTTCTTAGGTCTCCAGATACGAGCCATTATCCTCCTCCCTTTGTATCTCAGTAGCCGAAGGGTCTGTAAACCCGGAACTACCCTCCACGGACCCACCTGCAGTCTCGGAGTATCGGGTGATCTTCTGCAGCTCATCAGTTGCATCTCCTGAACGAGCTAAGAATTGGTCGTCATTCATTGGCTCTGCCTGAACTGCAGCCTTCTTAGGCTGGCGTATGGCCACAGCGGCTTCGGGTATCACCACAGGAGGTGGCTGCGGAGGCACCCAAGACCTCTGAGGTGGCTGGTTGTTGGCTGCAGGGATGTTGGAAGATCCAAAGTTATGTTCCTCACTGGATTCCACTTCTGTGATTCTGACATTTTTCTTCTGCCACCAAGGCACTCCGTCATCTCCATTCGATTGGTTGTCTTGGAAATGGTAGGTTGTCCCGTTGCTGATCTCTTGCGACGGGTAAGTGTTGACAGAGGTGTTCTGTGGTTGACTAACCTCCCACGGCTGATTGCAAGAACTGTTAGTGTTGAGGGTCTGATAAATCTAAGAAAATAGTGTTCAAAAAGAAGTAAATTTTTTATGCCAGACCTTTGGCCTCGGTGCTGCACGCGGATTTGTTAGCGGCTGATTGGGGTTCGGTGGAGCATCGTTGATCTCCTGAAAACAAAAGCAAAAGTTTAGCCTTAAGATAAAGCTCTGAATATATACAAGAAATCAACACAAACACCATTTGAACTAGTGGACTAACCCTTATATTCGAAGGTTTTTCTCCTCTCTGTATCATCGACATTATCTGCAAGCAGGCGTACATATTAGCGGGCAAGAACAAGACAGAAAAAGAAAAGGATTTTTTTGGATATCACAAGACAGCGATAATCTGAAGTATCATGCTTCGTGGGTCACAAAGGAATGGAAGCAGGATTGATATCACAAGAATTAATAACGACAAAGAAATATACCTCCATATACGACTTAGGGTGAGGAGGTTCTGCAGACACAGGTGGAGAGGTAGATCTTACTGCACAGTTCCAAAACTCAAGATATCAAGGAACTGAAAAATCAATCGAACAAAATGACAACTACTTGATCAATGAATTTAACCTGAACGTGATTCAGTATCTGTCTTGCCATTGGTATAGGGTTGCTGAAAAGCCAAGAAGCATGTTCAAGAATAAAATGAAATACCACAACTGATTAGATGAGCTTTACATGCTGTTATAGATAAAATGATTATCTCACCCTTGAACTGGTTCCCGAGAACCTTTGCTTGTCCTGTTCATCCAGAGCAATTCTCCCATTTACGCTTTGTCCTAACATCGACATTAAAAACAGAAAGTCACCCATATCAGTTGGAGATGTTCCATATGCTTAACACATGTTATGAATAATAAAGGTAAAAAAGCTTGAGGAGGGGTGTCTAGACTCTAGATCACAAGTATAGATGCAATAAGTTGGCGCTTATCAGCTTATGTACAAGTTAATTCATTTTGTTTGACATGTCATTAATGAACATGTGTGCATATGAGTCAGAATCGATCAAATAGAAGTTTAAGGTCCCTAAAAGCCACCTGCTCATTGGATTCTTCTCATTAAGCCCCCTCTCTTTTGCAGCAATTCTAAAAACTTATAATAGCACCCCAGATTATATGGTGATATTGAATAGAAAACTACCCTTGGACACATAATTACTAATGAACTACAATGATTTAGTTATAATCGATACATACTTTCACACAACACAACTTAACCCCTGTTTGTTAAAAAAACCTTATGTGCCTCCAAACTTTTACGCAATTTGATAATGGCATAATATAAACATTGGATCTACTCCAAACTTTTCTGCTCAGATGTGATGTAACTCAACTAAATAATACTAGTATGTTATAAGGGAAAAAACAAAACAGCACAATTTTCTGAACAAGAAAGGGAAGAACAATGCAACATTAATTAACAGGAAGCTACTCTTTACCACTTTCCAACTTCTGTATTGAATTGCTCATTGATTTCATCTCATGTAATTGAGCATTTAACATACTGAGAAGCTCCTCAAAGCATCTTTTTTCTGGAAAAACAACAAAAATAATGTCAATGAGAAGAATACAAAAAAAAATCTATCCCAACAGAAGTAATATTAGCTAAAAATTAGAAACAAGATACAACAAACACCAACAGTTTACTAAGCTGCGTAATGAAGTACTTAAATCAATACAGTCTACCTTCTATTTTCGTTGTCAACATCTCTTGACTGGCTCGAGCTACGTCGGCTGCAGCAACAGCAGCAGCTTTTGCAGCAGCAGCGGCTTCTTCTGCTACACTTGGTTTTGCGTCGTTTTTCTTTAACAGGCCCTCTTCATCTTCTTCTGATGCAACCTTACGAATCCATGACTTCAACCTGGGGACAACAGATTTCTAACCAAAAGAATACCACAAAAAAGTAATGTCAAATTAGTTGTATCAAACAAACGGATGCAAGCCACTCCAAATATAACAACAAGATTTCAACAGACAAATAATAACTACTTGAATTTTCAACTGTTCAAAACATAAATTCACAGGCTACTAGTTCCAAAGGTGCCTCAAATATAAAAATGAACACCTTGAGAAATACTGCAGTTCCGGCACCTGATGCAGCTAGAAATCCCACAGCAAGTATAGCATGATACCAGTGGAATTGGGAGAGCATCCCAATTTTTGGTGCGCTACCCACAGGTGCAATAGCTGCAGGCTGAAGCACTTGTGTTGGAGGTTGCTGTTGAACATTTGACGAAGGTTTTATCTGCCCATCTACATATAAGAGAAGAAGTAATAAATGAAGCGTTTAGTCCCTACTCTCATGACAAAAATAGGTTTAAGTTCTAGAACTGATTTGTCATTAATATCTAAGAATAAAATTATTAGTTACAGAAATACCTTGACTAGAGACAGCTGGCTGCGTTGTTGACGCATCCGTCATTGTATCCTATAAAAATTAAAACGGTGAGAATTTCAACTGTACTTAGAGAGCTAAGAGCACAGTAACGAATTGTTCTACTTGAGTTGGAGATAGTTTATATTTACAGGAACACGCCGAAAGGCTTCATCGATCTCTTCTTTTGTGAGACCCTTCCTCTCAAGAAATGACCTTCTATACATGACAGGGGACCCCCTAACTTTTGGATGGGAGAGAAACTTCATTGCATTTTGTACTTGCTCTTCCCGAATTGGTTCTGAGTTCACAAATACTGAAGTGGGCGAACTCTCCTTCACAGCCTCTACCTTTGTGTCTGGATTACCACCATTAGATGGTTCTACAGAGACTGCAGTTAAAATTTTGAAATATCAGAACTAGCAGGGTCATATTGTGTAAAAACGACAAGAATGTAATCAAGATTTATTTTCCCAATGACCAAAGAGTGGCTTAATGGGAAATTACTGGCCTACAATTTGAGTTAATAGATGTTAAAAACTGACCTAAAGGCTAAAGCACTCCAATTACAGGGTCTCAATCTGAAGAGTGTAGTTGAGGAAATAGTATTGGAAGTGGTAAAAGAGCAGAAAATGAATATTTTCTCATTCTAAGTTAGATAGGTCCCGAGACCCAAATTCACTAATTCATGCTTCTTTTCTAAATTAAAACAGATCATTCAGCTCCTAAGCTCATCCCATTCCCACAGTTACGTTTGAGAGCATAATTACAACAATTTTCCAGCTAGATTCCCCATTCATGAACTCAAAGTTCAACCAATCTAATTCCTAAATACACCCCCCAAAAAACATCATTTTCACATAGCCATACATCGATGCGGTTAAATTAGCGAACAGCTCCTGAACTTGGATGAACCACATCACTTCACCTTAACAGTATAAAACAGGAAATTGGCGGACTTCACTAGCATACTAGAATTCCAGAGCTCAACTCTCCATTTTAATTGAAATAAAAAAAAGGTAAAAACAAAATCGAAGCCATAATCAAATCGAATCGAGCTAAAAATACTTAAGAGGTAGTATTAATTAAAACCTGGGTTTGGCGGCTTTCCGGCAGCGGAACTCGGCGGAGAGTCAGACGGAGGAGTCGCCATCACCGGGCGAAATGAAGTAACAAGAAAAGAAGAGATTTACGAGAGCAATCGGAAGAAAAGGAGAGTCATGAATTTGGATTGGAAAAGGGGAAACGAGGGATAATCAGAAAGCGCAGTTGAAGGTTTTGGATATTGCTGCTCACATCCCAACGCAGTAGTTATAACCTCACCTATTTTAGCCTATATTTTTGTAACTATATTCATATAGAAACAAGTTTAATTGTGAAATAATAGAGGGATTTTGGTTTCTTATATTTTTATATTTATGATTTTATTTGTAAAAAATATTATACTTTTGATTTTCAATTGCAGGTTGAGTTTTTAAGAATGTTTGAGTGTGTTGTGTATGGGATGATTAAAAATATTTATTGAGCTTGTTTGGTTTGCTTAACTTGAGTTTAACTCTAGTATTTAAGAAAAAAAATGAAATTTGAGAATTTTAACATCAAAATAATAAAAAATAAAAACTCAAGAGGTATGATCGAGTGATATGTGACTCATCCATTCTTAACCAAATGGTCAATGGACCTATCTCTTGGGTATGGATCAGCCTTGAAAACTTTAAGACAACTATCTCATCTTTTGAAATGCTTATAAATTAGCATGATGATTAGTTATTCTAAAAAAAATTAAGAAATAAAAAGCTGAGAACATGGTAGTTAAAATTTAAAAGGTCATATAATTCGAAATTGGGTGATAAGATCATGTGATTAGCACAAAATGTAGTCGTATCAAGTAGTGGAATGTGTTACCTAGTTTATGTGTGTATCAATTATCATGAAGCATGAAACCACATATGCCAAGGGGAATGGGGCAACAATGTCGTCTACTTCAAGTACTCCATTTATTTATTAATTAATTTCTTTTGAGAATTCCGAATTATTGAGGCCAGGAATTTAGGATATATCATTTTGACAAAGCAGATAAATATGAACAAATATAGCAACAAGGATAATATTTTAGACCTGTTTCAGTTTTATATATTTTCTTGCAAAAACATATTAGTAGTATTCATTATTTATACATTAAATTGTAATACTAAAAAATAAAAATAAATTGACAGCTGTGGGATTTGAACCCACGCCCTTTCGGACCAGAGCCTAAATCTGGCGCCTTAGACCACTCGGCCAAACTGTCACATGCTTTATTAGTGAAATAAAATTTCTATACTTTATTAACTATGGAATGGTCTGTCAAAATTCTCACACGTGCGGTAATTTTTACTTGACATATTTACATACATACCCCCTTATTCCTATAAAAAATGTCACACTTTCCTTTCTGAATATTTCTCACAAAAAATATCACATTTTTTTTTTAAAAAAATTTCTCTCTCACATTAATATAATTATGTTATTTTCTCTCTCCACCTAACACATATCTCCTAATTAAAATCTCGTATCATTCTCCAACTATGTCATCTATTATGGGACGGTGATATCTAAAATCACTTTTAGCTTACATATACTAATTAGAGATAATTAGATGTGCTTATTAAGTAGATGCAATTGCTTATTTTTCCTTCTGGAACAAAAGTAAAAGAAACTCATCCCTTATTATGAATGCAAAAAATACAAAAAGAAATGTAACATATAGAAAAAAGACAGAGAACAGATATAAAAACATTAATTTCAAATTTAGAAAGCCGATATCCTTTGAAGTTATTCTGAACTCTGAAGGTTTTCCTTCTGTGGGTGGTAAATCATAACATAACATAAGATTGTTTCTCAATCAAATTAATTCCTAAATCATAACATAACATAACTTCAGTTGATCCTAAATTGATTCCTCTTGACATACCAAAAGTGTTATGGATGCTCGGACCGAACCATCTCTCTTATGTGATCGAAGTAGTTGCAAAATCGCCACTTCTATTCTCTGTCTTTGGTGGTGTGACCATCTCATTTGGATTTGACATAGATTGTCAACGCACAAAAGTTGGCCTTGTGCCCTCAGAACTTTATCGTACCTATTTTCGAGCTTCTTCAAGTTTTCTTCCATAAATCAATCCAAACCATTTAGCTGCCTCACATCACTCATTGAAGATTCCACCTTCAAAGAGTTGAGTCATGAGAACCCTAGTGAATTGAGTGAGTTTTTTTTCTAGTAAATTCCGTTGGTATATATAGGTAAAATGGGGTACAATAATTCAATTGTTTACTTGGTATATATAAATAAGTTTGAATGGGGAGATATTGTAAATTTGTAAGTCTCTAAATTAGCCATTGAATTCTGAATTATGGAGTACTCCCTCCGTTCACGATTAAGAGTCTCATTTTTAAATGGTGCGGGTTTTAAGAAATGTTAAGAAAAGTGGGTGGAAGAAAGTTATTGGAATATGGGTCTCACTTGTATATATTAGTTTTAAATGATATGTGAGTGGAATGAGTTAGTGGAATGTGGGGTCTCTTTACCATTTATGATAATTATGAACCGGGACTCTTATTCGTGGATGGACCAAAATAGAAAAACAGGACTTTTATTCGTGGACGGAGGGAGTATATATTAAGCATGTGTAATATATTGAAATTTGAGTATTTGTTATGTAAGTTGGGATATGATCCAGCAATAGTAGATCTGAAATGATATAAATTTTGTTACGAAATTATATAAATTTGGTTTGTTTTACTATTAACAGTAAACTTTTTAGTTTTGACTTTTGACATATAATCCGACTTTGACAGTCAAATCCTCATATTAGAATCGTTTCAATGACACATTAATTTCCAGCTTGTTAGATTATAGGATGGTAAAATAGGAGACATAAAGAGAAAAAAATTGCACCAAATTTTTTTATAAATAGATAGTAGTAGATTAATTTTAATGAACAGACTAAAATTAAGAACGAGACTATTTTTCATTAATAATGAGGTTGTGGTATTGGATTACTATTAAATGTGTAACCTTTCAACATATACTAACGAAGCCTGTATTTAATACTTATTACTCTCAACATATACAGTAAATTATAGTAAAATCAATGCTCACTAACCTCAACATCAACACTTGTATAAGCATTGATTTATATTTCCACATACTATTATAGTGCATTTGCTAAAAAGTTAAAATATTAAATTAAATTTTCCATGATACTACACTTTTTTCTAACAGAATTTTCTCTTTAGAATTATCATCCCCATTTTGGAGAGTAATCAAAGAGAACTATCTCAACTCCACAACATTCCATAGAAGAAAGGAAAAACTAAATGGTTGTAGAAGGAATCAATTGCACCTTAAATCACAAATCAAACTCATTCCTAACATTGATGAAAACTACTACAATGCATTTAGCATCCATCACACCTGATCGGACAGGTCCTCATGTCCCGACCGGCGGGGATCGACGAGCTGCAATACACTTCGGTATGCACCTTGCAAGAGCATATCCCTCTGACGGCTCATACGAGGAAAAGAATTCCGGGTCTCGCCCTAGAGATTCCGAGTAGCCCTCGAGTATGCTTACGATCTCATCAAAATGCGGCCGCTTGTCTGGATTGCTCGACCAGCAACGCCGGATGAGACGGCTAAATGCTGCAGGGCACGTAGAAGGCAGCGGCGGCCTTGCATTCTGCCAAGAACACACAATATTACAGCAGAATGAGTAAACAAACAAGCTCCAAAATTGTTTAGTTCAAACTTCAAAAGCTATCACAGAAAGTTAACAGTCCTAAGAAGATATGAAATGTTACACTATGTAGTTAGTAAGCATTACAACTAAATCGAGGCGATCGAATACGTAGTCCAGTGCATACTAATGCAAAGTAATGAAAGATCCACATTTAAACAACAGTTTTTTTTTTCCAACTATGAGACAAATAAAGAAATATGACTAATGATTCCAACATTCCTAAAAGTGTATCATCAACCTTAGAGGGTCATTAGCAAAGGCCATTATCACCACTTTTAATCTCTAGTAATCAAACGAGTAAAGGTCTAAAACATCGATTGACAAGCCTTCATAGTATCTCTAGACTTCAACTCCGTTCACTTGAATGTCATCAAGAAACACTATGTATATGGTGAGTTTTGAGATAATTGAATAACAAAATTTCAATTCGGAACCATTTCAAGATGCAAGCCAACGTCAACTAAGCTTTAAATCTATACCTTCTGGCATACTGCAAACGCTGCTTGTTCTGGAGTCATGTCGTCAAAAGGTATCAACGCAGTTAGCAGCTCCCACATGACAATGCCAAAACTGTAAACATCGACTTTCTTCGTGTGGTGTTTCTCCTTGATCATTTCCGGGGCCATCCAGCGATAGGTGCCCGTGAATCCCTTGGCACTGCCACACTGTGTCTCCAAACATGAGATGCCAAAATCCGCTACCTTGACACACATATCCTCATCGAGCAGAAGGTTCTCGGATTTAAGATCCCGATGAAGAATCCCCCGAGCATGAAGATACTGCATGCCGTGCGCAATGTCAAGCGCCAGCCTCAGCACGAGGTCGTGGGGGAGCGAATGCGGCCCTTGCTGGTGGAGGTACTTTCTAAGGGAGCCACCGGGATAGTACTCTGTGATAATACAAAATACTGGGGGTTTCTTACATGCTGCAATGAACTGCATTTATAAAGTCAATCAAACTTCAACAACAACACATCTTCTTGTTAGTGAAAGTGATGGACATTACAAGATTCTTTCAAGACAGCAGACGATTTGAACAATGAGGGTCGGCAGTTAAGATACTTCAACAAGATAGAAACAGCTAGCACCTGACAACTAACTATGTAGGAAGCTTTCTTGGCCAAATTCATAAATTAGGAATCTTGAAGTAGCCTAATTAGGCAACTGGGAAAATTACAAGATGGAGATTTGACTCAAAAACAAATCTTTGTACATTAATCCATTTTGTCCATGTACATTGGCATACAATGATACAATAATCAGTGAAGAGAACAAATAAACAAATGCAAAAGTTCTCACACAATGTCAATGAACCTATATTTCTCATATGCATGTCCAACGTACAATATTCAATGCATAACAAATGCAAAAGTTCACTCACAATGCCAATGGACCTATATTTTTCAGATGCACAACGTACAAGGTTCTATGCATAGGGTACAACACTCAAAATTAGGCAAAAGGGGGAAACAAAAAGCTAGAAAAATGAAGATCTGACTCACAGAGATGATGTTGGGGTGCCTGAGCCTGAACAAGAGAGCAACTTCAGAAGTGAACTGTTTCTCCAAAAATGCAGCCAAATCCCCATCTTCCTGAGGCTGGCTGATGAGCTTAATCGCGACGTCTCGCTGCTTGTAGACGCCTCTGTAGATCCTGCTGTGCCTCCCGGAGGCGAATTTGTTGCCGATGAAGAGCTGCGACATGTCAGCGCTCCACTCCTCCTCACCGCCGCCCTTGATCTCCGCTCCCGACGAAATCAGGTATTTCGACCATGAAATCGCGCGCTTGTACTCCCCCAGCGACAGCCTCCTCTCCAGCTTGCTGTGCGTGTTCGCTATCTGCTTCAGCCACTGGAAATTCTTCATCGCAGAATCATCAAAGGAAATCCTCAATTTCTAGAGAGAGAGAGAAGGTTTGGCGTGGGGCCTGGGCGGAGATGAAATGATTTCGCATAACATGATTTGCTTTATTGACCGATTGTCTACATGGATTTGTAAAAAAGCTGCAAGCGGAGCTTTAATTTGATGCCAGAAATGATTAAATGAGAGTTGAAAATATGGTGAGAAAGGAAGAATTGCGAAATTTCACCCAAAAATTAGAGCTTTAAGGGGAAAGTGGTACAGCAGTTTGATGCGGAGACGAGAGAGAGAGAGAGAGAGGAGTTGAATGTGGGTTGATGCTGTGTGTGTGAGAGAGAGAGAGGGATGGCGGTTGGTTTGTGTTTGTGTGGAAGTGTGAAGAGTAATTAGAGAGAGAGAGGATTGAAGGTTGAATGCGAGTAGAAAGAGAGTAAACATTCGTAACGTGCGAAGATCCACTTCTGAGGAGACATGCGGCTGTCTAATGATTATGACTCTCTATAACTTTTTCACTCTTTGCCCTTTTCATTTCTTCCAAATTCCTATTATGCCATCACCTTTTTTCTATTTTCCTATATCAAAAATCAATTTCTTCAACTGGGGTCGGTTGTCTCTTCCTCTGCTGAATTAGCGTCTTTGGCTTTCTTTATTTTTAATAATCATGTTACGGATTATTACATGTGTACGTAGTATCGGTAGAATGTCCTTGAACCACATATAGCTCGACCTATGATTGGAAAGAAAAAGTGCATTCATGTATATAGCCTCTACCTGGACATAATTTTGCGTCCCCGTCTCAAGTGAAATAATTATGGATAGTATAGGAATCAAGTGTTTTGATGTCAATCTGTTACTATATAAAAACAATATATTGTTATTGGGCTAAAGATAAAAGTAGTATGGTGTTTCTTTTAGGATCATCCCAGTTGAGTAGAACTGCATCTTTTTATAGCTAAATTTTTTTTTTCCTTCATATTTTACTCTCTTTTTATCTTTTATATTATCTTTACACCTAATCTTTAAACATCATTTTTTAAAATCTCGTACCTAAAATAAATGCTTCAATTATCTTGGGACAAATTTATAAAAGACTCCCTCCATCACAAGGCAATCGAGGCGATATTTTGGACGCAAGATTTAGAAATTGATGTTTAAAGGTTTAAGTGAAAAGAAAATAAAGTATAAAACTTTTAGCTAGCAAATAGAACGACTCATCTAAATTGAAATAATATGTAAAAAAAGAAAAAGAATAAACCTCAACTGCTATAAGATAGTAGGAGTACATAATTGAATGACGAGGGGGTTTGCGCGTCAAACACACTCAAACACGTTGCAGCGGTTGCCTGGACATGCTCCATCCCAAGGTCCGTCGTCGCTTGACCACGCCAGAACGTGGTCGATGGGACTTTTCAAAAAATTACTACTAGTATTATCCCCTCAAAGAAGACGAAAGGGCCGTATGGTCATTTAACACCACGTGCATGGGGTATGGCATTCCACTAAATTTCATACAACAAGAGAAACAGAAACACAATTTAAAGGCCAGGTGGGACCCACATGGAAAATAAAAAAAATACCGGTCAGTGCGAGCTACTGTGTGTACTGTGCCGTATGCACCTTTCCGTATACGGTCACTTTTTTCCTCTTCTTGCATAAATTAATGTCAACTGTAATAAATCACGCCACTTAATTACTTTGCCTCCATTTGCGCCAGATCTCCTTTTTACTTCACAAAAACTATTTTAATTACTTTAGTTTTACACAATTTATTTATACTACTCCGTATTCATTTGCTAGATTCATTGGATTAAATATTCATTAGCAGATTTACAATTTCGTTATTTAGAATTAAAAAATCATTTGCTTTTATCAGGAAAGTATATAAACGAGCAATAAATATTTTAACTCTAAAAAATAAAATGGAACATTCAACATTGCATTAATTTTGAACTTATCCAAATATTTTATGATCAATTGGTGTTTTTTGACTCGACTCAAAAGTAATTAGATTCTCTGGACGGTCTGGAGGGACCAGCCATTCCTCCCGTCCCCTTAAATCCCCATTGATTCTACGTTCGAAGAGCGTCGTGTATTCAGATTGAAATAAAACTATTGTAGTAATTACATTTAGTTTTATAGTACAATTTATTTGCAATTTCATTATTTAGAATGTAAAATTCATTCGCTTTTATCAGGAAACTATATATATGAGCAATAAATATTTGAACTCTAAAAAGTAAAATGGAACATTCAACATTGCATTAATTTTGAACTTATTCAAATATTTTATGACCAATTTTGGTGTTTTTTTTTGACTCGACTCGAAAATAATTAGATTCTCCGGATGATCTGGAGGGATCGGTCGCTCTACCTGCCCCCCTAAATCCCCATTGATTCTATGTTCGAAGAACTCTTGTATCGTGTATTTAGATTGAAAACTACTGTTATCTTATCCATGACAAACTTTAGTGCTACAAAGACAAAATTAAATAATTTTATTGAATTAAATAAATGGACTATAATTTTTTTCAATTTATAAATATGGCGAATACATGATCATTTCTTTAATTTGGCCATTGAGGAGGAGAAATTGCGTAAAAGTCGAACTCTATACCTTGCTGTTTATATATTGAACGATCTAGCACTATTTAAAATATTCGTTCGCAATTTTAAAAATTGCAATGAGATTAAGTATGCATGAATATAATTAACTTAGATTTAACTTATCGTGTATGATAAGATCCGTAAGCATAACAAAAGGCGAACTGATTATCTTAATTGTCACATGACATCTTTTTAAAGTATTGGATGCTTGTTTCCTTGTTATCATTAAATAACAGCCTATCAAGAATAAGACAATATTTAACCACCAAAGTTTGATATAAAAAGTGGATTTGCCAAACAATTCAAGATATCGTTGTTACGTGCAATGACAACCCCAAAATTTGTAAACTATTTTTTGGAATCTTCATATAGGCACTTTAACTTTACTTAATGCTATCTTGTTTATAATCAAATGCATATCTCGATTCATATGATTAATTATCGTGAATAATGGAGTACATCATTTTTATGAATTTGTTGTGTTTTGACATTTTTTACAGAAAATATATGTTTAGAAATATTGTAATTATAAAACTACATTTCTAATATTTTGTGATTAGAACTTTCCAAATTCATCACCGTAAAATAACGTCGTTTCATTAGTAAACAACATACTTTTCCGTTGAATTCTTTTTGAAGAATTGTGAGATTACAATATTTTTTGAAGTTGACCAATATTGTGGCGATTCCAATTTTCAACGACATAAAATTCGTCCTAAAATTACAAGAATCGAGTAATAATTGTATTATTTCCGATATTTAATCTCATAATTACACGCGTAATAGATAAATAAAATGTTATATGCAAATGAGTCGTGAATTCGAGGCAATTAAAATACAGATAAGAAATTAGCTAAGCTGGCCATCAATCTCGAATGAATGATTTTGGCCAGCTATCCATAAAGTAATTCTTGAAAATTTTTAATTCTTAGTACTACTAACGTGTCCGTACGGAAGTTATTAATATTTCAAATATATTTGGTTTATGATTTTTTTTTATTGAAGTGTTGGTACATTTTTTCCCTTAAATTCTGATTTGCTCCACAATTTTAAAAATCCAATAACAGAATCATAAAATTAATATGAATTTATTCACAATTATATTGCGTATGAAAGCAGAAAAAATATTGCAATTTATCTAACTTAAAATTATGTTCCTATACTATATATCATAATCAAACTTTCATAATTTATCCATCTTATTTCTAAAATTGCAAAATACTCCTAATCTATAAAGTTCAAGACCGGTCATTTTCACGAGGCATATATGCAAGCTAGCTACTAGCCAATAGCCTTATTACATCTTGCATTTAAATAATTAAGTCCGTACATAGCCGTAACACTCATGCTTTATATATTTATTTATTTTAATTATCTTGTAGTATCAATCTCTAATCTATAGTACTCCATTTAATTAATGTTATCGTAAACAACAAAAATAAAAATGAAAAAATAACATGATCCTTTGGCTCTTTACAGCTCATGATCCGTGATCATCTTCGTTATTTGGCGTGAGTTAACCTCTCAAAACATTTACTAGTATCTATACTAGTTTCTCTAATCTCCATACTCATGGAACCGGCAGCGGAAGCGGTGTTGAACTTGATTATCATAATTTTACAATTATTAATCAAACCAATAAATCACATAATAATCAGATCTATTTAGCAGATTATTTAGACAAAATCTATTCGCGTAATTATCACATGTATCATGCTCATAACTTGAATTAATCATGCTTTAAGAATATTGAAACCTAAAACATGCTTTTCTACGGAGCAGAAAAATACCTAATTAATTCTCCAAAGAATTGAAGATGGCTAGCTCCTTCTCCACGTGATGCTTTGAATACTAGACCACAAATCTTCTCTCTGGTTCTCGAACTGTATTCCAATATCAGTGTGGGCTGATCTTACTAGAATACTAGGACTTGAATAAAGAAGACAGAAGAAATCCTTTTGGAATAGGAGTGGAATTCGAAATCTCCTTCAGCTAGGGGCTGAAAATTTTCGAAAATTTTATGAAATAAAATTGTGTTGTTTCTGTCTCCTTTATTCTCCTATTTATATTAAGTTCCTTTTGGGCCCAGACAGGGATCTATGGAAAGTTTTGGATATGGGCTCATCCAATTTACTTTTTACTAATTAAATTGAACCCACAATTTAATTATAAGTTATAATTGGAATATTACGAGCAGCCACTACTGAAGTAATATTGAACTCTCCCCATCCAAATCCGAAATTACAAGTAATCCGGGTTTCCGTTTAACTTTCATTTCCCGCGCTTAAGATTAAAATGTCCAATAATTAATTAATGTCTGCTCTTGACTTAATTAATTAACTTCTTATTAATTCCAAGAGTGGACTTAGCATGAAACGCTTATTTATTGTTCATAGAGTAATCAAACTCCAACTAGCTAGGTTCCGAATAATAAAACCTTGTTTCACGCTCCTCTTGAGGACATTATCAAACGAGACTCACCTCGCGCACGATTCAATATAATAGCAATCCTAGCACCGCTAGATATTGATCACCACTACCCAATATATCGGGATAATTGGGTTACGAAAAACCCGCACCATTTGATAAGTCAAAGTAATGCATAATTAATACCGTATGCTCAATGCTAACCTACATTGATTAAGAAACAAATATTATCAAGACCCGCCTTTCGGTAGATAGCCCAACGACAAGTCTTCTTTGTTAGATCCGTTCGAGTGCTATACCACACCAATGTCATCTTATTTCGGTAAGGCTTAGAAATATGCGGATTGACATTGCAACCTTTCTCGATGGATAGTCAAATTCCATCTAGGTTGTGAAATTCATCTTTTTCTTTGTTTAGAACTGACCGTGTTACCTTAAAGTGGACGACGCCCACAACCGGTCTACTAAAACAAAGACTTAGACTTTGTTAAGTTAACTTATACATTTAAATATGCATTAACATCCATTAAATGTAAAACATAACAACATTATGACAAAAATAATCTGTTTTATTCATTGGAAAATAAAATAATAGTTTTACAGTATTCAATCACTCGAAACGTGATTTCTAGTATACAAACTCTAATACATACATCAAAAGGTGTATATAAACTTAGTTTATTCACTTGTGATCCTTCATTGATCTACCCATGAAAATAACTTATCTCATATCTTTACATTTTTATTGTAGATAAATCGTGAAGGAGTATTAAAATTTGATATAGTTTGCACGTAAAATCTGAAAAATAAATCACGAAAGATGATTTTTTTCACAAATATTTGATCATCTAACACTTTTTCAGTAATTACACACATTGATGCGACAACCAATTTAAAACACGTGTATAATACATGCTGCTGCTAGCTAGTGGAATTACTCCCTCCATCCGTGAATAATGAGACTTCTAATGGCGGACGGATGGTGTACTTATTAACAATGGAATATTTTGCATGCATATGTACATGATATTACCTAATTCACTGTTAATTTTGATATAGATATATTGAACAATCATTTTCGACAAATACCTATGTGTGTGACTGTGTCTATTGTGTGTATGTAGGCCCTTTTAAAGGTAGTTTATGGATTACTTTAATTTCCTACACTTAATTTTCATCACATCATGATAATTAGTATGCATTGTTATTTAAGGAAAATGGAGACATCATGCAATTAAGTTATTAAACGTAAACATGTAAATATAATCAATGATTACGTAATGGATTTAAATTTAAACTAAATTTAACTAAAAGATTAATTTAGTAATTTTGTCTGGTTTTTGTGATCCATGATTTTAGGTAAGACGATTTAATGCATTATATTACCTCTATATATTATTGGAGTTCTTTAATTTGCATTATTTAATGAATATTTTAACGTTATTTTTGAACAAGTTCTTGCCATATACTACTCCTATCGTTTAAACTTTAAATATTGAAGGAGCTCTGCAATCAATCTACCATAATAATCTATCTATATAAATTCAGTATGGTATTAAATTAGGAGTATTTTATAAGTAATTCCTTTGATTTAATGACTCAGGTTTTCAACTGCCATGAACGAGGACAATTTCGTAAATTTTTGTTTGCCATTTATAGGTGGAAGATTAAATAAAATAGAGTCCCATGTGCAATACGGTAAGGTACGGCCCAACTTTTATTGGTGTCGGTTAGTAGTTAGGAGGAATTGGAAAGAATAAAAATCTTATCTAATTTATAGCTACTCATATTTTTTTCATTAGCTAATTTTAATTAATTAGATATTAATGGTGTTGTTTAATTTATCAGACATTATTACGCGTTGAATTAATTGAGCGCATATCTGAGTTAGGTGAGGCATCCCTACTTGATTTGAATTGGAGACCAAATTAGAGATTTTTTTTTCTCCAAAACTATGATTTCGACTTTATACTTTTTTATAAATGAATACTATAATCTATACATCGCGTCATGATAGATTCAAACTCGAACCTTTGACCCTAGACATTAATTACTCTATCACTTAGCCAACTTATACACGCTGATATTAACCATTCTTTTTCATTGCTACACATCCCTTGATGATTTGTACGTATCTCGAAAGATGGGACAACTAATCCAAAGATTTAAAGTTGCTTTCATCCCACAAAGATATGTATCGAATCTTTGATCATTTAATTAAAGACGAACGAATCTCGTACCACTAGATCATACCTGTTAGAGTTTGATGCCAACCATTTTTTTTGAGTTAACTTCCAACCATATCAATTCATATATCTTGTACATTAAAACAGATTTCAAGCATAACTCTTTTATTCAGAATTTCACATTAGTAGGATGTTATTTGTACATTGGTGTACTGCTGCCTGCTTTAGATCAAAACCTTACAAATTTATTTTTAGATTACTTTAAAAACCACATTTCAATTAAAATTGTAATATAGTACTACTATTATTTTCCTTTTTGATGTAGGATGGATTTGCATCCAGCACCCTCTATATAACACATATATACAAACTTATTTGTGTAGGCAATAAAATTTCCACATAGGCCCCCATAGTTACATCTCCCCCTCTCAATCAAAAGAAAAGGGCAGACATTAAATTAATTGAGCCTCTTGTGCTCTCAAACTTAGCCTAATGAGGTTGATCTTGAGAGTTTTGGCTATATAGGAGTAATTCACAAATCACTATCATGGAAAATGAATTGGAACACCAAATTGATTATTTGTTCTCCTAGGACCCATTTTATAGCGTGAATTGGATATAACATGATAATTAACTTGGGATTAAATTTTCGGGCCATAAGTTGGATAACATCTGGATATGATTTTTGGATATGATTTTTGTGATGTTGTTTTATAGACTAGATAATGCTGGGGGTTATTAGCAACAGAGAAGAATCGAAAAAAAAATCAGAATCATCCCTGATTAATTTCTGATTTTATGGAGTGGAAAATAAACAAGCTTGACTTTTACACATTAGAGAAGGCAAAGTGATGCTTCACAAATTTTCAAACGGGCACCACTTTCGCAACTCTCGGAGATCTTAGAAGAAATCATCACTGCCACAAATTTCCAGTAGCAACAATGAATCCATAGAATAGGAAGCTCAGCTCCAGAACAAATCATCTATCAATATCGGTGCCTAAATGATAATTGAAAAAATCTATTGAAGCAATTGACAGAAAATCGAAGCTCAGATTTGGAACATCAACAGTCCAACCTCATCACCGCCTCACATTTGCCAAAATTGAAGAAGACGACGGATGTGTCAGTGGCTATGCCCAGTAACCAAAATTGAAGAAGACCATTTTTTGGGCGGAAAGAAGAGAAACACATCGATTTCAATCGATAGAGAGAGAGATAGAGATTGACGGAGAGTGTTGGCGGCCGATTGGAGAGAGACCACGACCACTGAACCACACAGCCGTCGCCGGCCAAAGCATCGTACGGAGAGAGGCAAGTGTAATTGATAGAGAGAGAGTGAATGAGAAGGTAGAAGATGGAAATCTATTTCAAACAGTGTATAAACCCACACATTTTTTATGGATAATAGTAAAGGCTCAACAGTGTAAAATGCTGATGTGGACACGGACCTGGATAGGCTTTCTAAAGCCCGACGGGCTTTGGAAGTTTTTATCCAGTCTATAAAACAATGGATATATATAGGATTAAAGTCCTAAACCTACTTTATCCATGCTATAAAACGGGTCCCTATTAGTTAGGTTGGAATCTAGGGGGTTTGGGCTATGGTCATAGCCACATTATGCTAACAAATGCCAACAAAATTAACTGAAAATGTGAGGAGAGAGAGAGAGAGAGGTGGTTGGGTCTACAACAAGACTGGATTTATTTCAAGAAGATTTTTTGTCACCTACTTCATTTTGTACTCTGCTAGAACATGGGTGATGATGGACTATCACATGCATTGTTTTGATGTTTCTTTCATCTCTATTTTATTACTACTATTATTTGTTTTTTTCTTTTTCAAAATTTTTTATTCTTTTCATATAGATACGGAATTCTTGGTAGTCCAAAAACAACTGATAGCTATATTTAATTACTCTCAACTGACACGTATATAACTCTAGGATGGAATAATAAAGGATGTATTCCTATCTATATGTATTATAATTAGGGATTTTGTGTTTGTTATGTTCCTCCTGGTCTTATAACTCTAGTTAGATAATAAAATATAGTACTATATAGGGATTATATTTGGGTGATTCTCAAAAAACTTCAAATTAGTTAATTTAAAATGGAAACAGTAATATATTTATTTTAATTTATTAAATTCACAAATCTGACATTGACTTGCACCCAATAAGAGCATCCGCAATGGTCGGTAGGCTAGTCATAGGCCAGCCATTCTCTCCTCTCGCCACGTCGCCAACACTAAAAAAACCACTCCGCCACGTCGATTTAGGCCGACCATAGGCGTGCCTTGAATAAAAATAATTCAAAATATACTACATTTACGGAATTAAAATTGCGATATACGGAATTAAATTTACGACATATATACGGGAAAAATAATCCATTTCATTAAAAAAAAGTACAAAGATTTTAAAAAAAAAAGTACATGATTTTTTTAAAAAAGAAGGGCTTCAACCACGCCGATCCGCTCGCCGATTTTGCGCTGGCCGATTGCAATGGTTCGGCTAGCCGATCGGCCAGCGCGACGAATCGGCTAGCCGGTCGCTAGCCGACCATTGCGGATGCTCTAATACATACACTTTTTTGTGAATTGCATAAATCTGGAAAAAGAGTGGAGGAAGTGACATAAATATTGAAATAAAATAAAAACAAAATTTCACCAGCACACAAAGATAAAAGTTGAAAGTCCAACAACGTTGTATAGTTAAAATTGATGATAACCTAGTAGTGCATGTGGGCCCAAACACATTCTTATAAAAAGGTGGAGCCCAAAACACTAATACAAAGTCTCAATATGAGCCCAATTCAACTATTGAAGGCTTGCCATTTATATCCCATTTTTGTTGCTAATAATAAAGATTAGTGTTGCATGGTTAAATCGGAATCTCTGGTTTTAGCCTGGGATTGGACCGGCAAATAATGGTTTGGAACCGGAACCGTGGTCATCATACTGGATGAGAACTGGCTTTGCGGTTTAGGCTGTCCGATCACAATTTTAAAAATCTTATAGTATAACCGAAAATCCTATTAAGATTTTTTTTTTGTACATCCAATTAAGATTAATTGTATATTTAGTTAATGCTAGAAAATTTGATTTGACAAAAGTGAAGTCAAAAGTATGTTGCCTGCGTCCTCACACACCCATAATTTTTTTGATACAGTCTAAAGAAACTTGTATGATCAAGAATAGAAACTTCAATTGCAAATAAATAAAAATAAATCCATATGGCTAAATTGCGTGTTTTTCCGGCCACAATTTCCAAAATAGGCAAAGTTTGGATTTGTCTCAAGCATCCCGCGACGAAAATATGGATAGGCTTCATCGCAAACAGGTTTAACAATGTTGTTTGTTCAGTAAGAATTTTTTTATCGCGGATGAGTTAAACGATATCGCTTGGTCTATGATTTTTCTAGCTAATTTGTAAAGTTGGGACAAAACCAGAATTTGACAAAATATTTCTTGTTTAGACAATTTATTCTATGTATAATCTGTTTTGCTTTTCACTCAAATAATAAGTAGCAACACCACATCTCTCAATAATCACTGAACACTTTATATATTTGTATAAAATAATGAATTAAAGCTGGTGGCGGCAGAAATTAGGGTTTAGGGCTAGCCACCTCCCTATGCAGCCCCCGTGAAACTCGTGGCGGCAATGCAGCGTTGCAACGAGTCCACGGTGGAGATGTTCGAGACATATGCAGCAGTCATCTTGTCCATCATCAACAACGTCGCGGTTGCTGTAATGACGCGTCTCGAATTGAGAGAGAACCTCGTCTCCGCCTCCGCCTTCGTCTCTGGGCGGCAACCTCGCAAGGTAGACGGCGGCGATCGCCTCCAGCCGCCGTATTCGCCTCTCCATCTCATCAACAACGTTGCTTTCCACACTTTCATCCATCACAGAGATTCACAGTTTACGAAAGAATGAAATTTAATCAGAGACTTTGATTTATTGGCCTTTATATATGGGACAAGGAAAGTTTTCCATATATAAAACGGGTAGAATTTTAGTGTAATTACTATTCATTAGATTTTGGCCTTTATATTAACTCAAAGTTTTCCATATATATGGATAGATTTCGAGTGTTATTACGACTTTAGAATTCGATTTGGAAAAAGGATTGTTGAAGATTTAAATATTGTGTTACATGGCCGTGCGACGTGGAGTATACTTTTTTTTAATTAATAAAACTGATATAAAATTTCGCATAGTATTTAAAATAATAGTACTAGGTTTAAAACTAATAATTATATGCACATTAAAAACTACGTTAACAATTCAAATAAATATAATTTGATATATTGAAAAAGTTACATATAAAAGTTACATATAATCAACAACATAAGATATAGTAATAAAGATATTTACTGATTAATAATACTCCATTTATTACTTAAACTCAAAATCCCAACAAATAAAATAAGTTTATCATTATTATTATAAATCTTTACCACCATGAGTTTATAAATATAATAAATTTACAACAGATGTATCTAATGGCTCTAAATTCCTAAAACGAAGGTGGCGAAATAAAATAATAATAAGAATAACATATTACTCCCATTGTCCTATAAAAATATGTGTACTCATAAAAATATGGATATTTTCATTTATGAAAAGTTTTTCAACTCATTACTCATATTCGTACATCAATTTATTTACAACTTATACATTGTGACCCGTCATTACAACTCATCAAACACTCTTCAAACTATCTTTCAAACATTTTTCTCAATTCAAGTATATCTAGAGGAAGGGGACGAGACGAGCCAAACCAATTGAGAGGAAGGGGACGAGACAGGCCAAACCAAAAGACCCATGATTCTTCAACAACTATTTTATTTGGAATGTTGCACGTCGCTACAACGGCAAACACTTCTCTTATGTTGCCGTCCGAACGAGTGACACATCAACAAACAATTGCACTCCTCATGTCTCGTTTGAACATGCTCCCACCGCCGGAAGAGTAATTTTTTTAAGTATGATTTGAAATAATGTAGTAATTTTTCATGTGATTTTTAATATTAAGGATTAAAATTATGTACTCTAAAATATTTAGGATTTAAATTATGTAAGTTTTAAAATTTTAGGAATTTGTAATGCCATTTTCGGGTTATTTAATGATGTTTTACTATTAATCGGGTTTTTAAATGAAGTTTTATAGTTTTTAATTGAATAGTAGAATAGTGGAGCACGTGAATAATAGGATATAAAATGGAGACTTTCAAGATTTAAATAAGCTCTACTTGCAGAAGAAAAGTTTCATTTATAGTGTTAATTTTGGACTCTTGTTCAAGATTTAAAAAGCCATGTTAAGTAGTACTACTCCCTCCAACCTAATAATTTGACATCATTTGACTCGGCACGATTTTAAAAAATGTAATCAAAAGTGGGTTGAAAAAGTTAGTAGCATGTGTATCCTACTTTTATATATTAATTTTAAAATAAAATGTGAGTGAAAATGAGTTAGCGGAATGTAGGATCTACTAAAAAAATGATAAAAGTAATATAGTTGACAAATTTTTAGGAACGGACTGAAGGAGTAGTAGTTTATATACAAATCATTTACTCCATTAAAGAATTTTTCGAGTGTAAAAAGCAGTTAACGAGCCAAATCTCCCTAAGGGCAAATTGCGGTATAACTAGTTTAATTTGTTCCGTAACTTTAAAAATCATTCAAAATTTGGATTTGACTCAATTACTAGTCATGCATTGACGCCCTTGCTGGCAAGTTAAACAATTATGTTGTTAATTCTTAAAGAAAACATCATCGCCGACGAATTGAACAAAATTGTTTGTTCCGTGACACATCCTAGTTTTTTTGATAATTTATTCTGAATATAGCGTGACTTGTTTTTCACCCAAATAAGTAGCCACACCACTCCTCTCAATAATCAATCAACACATTGTATACATGTATTAAGTATAAACAATGACAATTGACAAAATATTAAAACTAGAATGAATGGAAATAGTATCCTTTTCAACAATTTGTTACTCATATTTTATGTATCCAATGGAGAAAAAAAAAATAGTACTACTATGAAATTAGGTCACTTGAATTGATAGCCCTAGCTTTGCAGAGAGGGCAGAAATTCCGGCCACCGCGGAGCCACCTCCCTATGCAGCCCCCGTGAAACTCGTGGCGACAATGCAAAGTCGCAACGAGCCCACGGTGCAGACGCTCGAGACATATGCAACAATTATCCGTCTCGTCTCCATCCTCAACGTCGTCGGTATTGTTGTATTGACGCGTCTCGAATAGAGAGAGAATGTCATCTCCGTCTTCGCTGATAACCAGCCATTCCCGCCGATACATCGTCGCAAGGTAGTCGTTGACGATCGTCTCCAGTATCATTCGCATCTCCAGCTCTTCAGCAGCACTTTCATCCATTACAAAGATTGAGAGTTTGCGAAAGAATGGAATTTAGTGATTTGAAAGACTTTGATTTTGGCCTTTATATAATGGGAGAAGCAAAGTTTTCCATATATAAAACGGATAGAATTTTAGTCTAATTATTAGGACTTTAGAATTCGATTTGGAAAAAAGGATTGTCGAAGATTTAAATAATGTACCATGCGAAGTGAAGTATACTTTATTTGAATTAAAAAAACTGATATAAAATTTCGCGTAATATTTAAAATAATACAGTAGGAGTTGTGATCAATGTCTAACCTTTCTTAAAGATCGAACTAGAGACCAAATTTGGGCCACTCATTTTTCTTAATCTTATGGTTCTGATTAATTTACAAATAATTTAGTATTTTATTAAATAAAAATGTTTTTTTATTTAATTTTATTTAATTTTTATTATTTTTTATTATTTTTAATTTTTTTTATTCGATAAAAACTTGCTGAAGTAAATAATGAACTATATTCACAACATAATGAACTAAATGAATGTATGTTATGAATTAATTTTTCACATTCATTATATACTGAATTTACTTCAACTGAAAGATAATTATGTCATAACACATTATGAAGTAATAAACTAATGAAATGAAGTAATAACATAACTGAATGAAGTAATAAACTAACGGAATGAATTAATAGCATGACTGAATGACGTAATAAACTAACTAATGAAGTACTCCGTATTAAACTAATAGAATGAAGTAATAACATGACTGAATGAAGTAATAAACTAACAGAATAAAGTAATAACATGACTGAATGAAGTAATAAACTAACAGAATAAAGTAATAACATGACTGAATGAAGTAATAAACTAATAGAATGAAGTAATAGCATAAATAAATGAAGTAATAAACTAACGGAATGAAGAAATAGCACGACTGAATGAAGTAATAAGTTCATAACATACTTCATTTAGTTCATTATTTAGTTCATTATGTAGTGAATATAGTTCATTATTTACTCCAGCAAGATTTTATCGAATAAAAAAAAAATTAAAAAAATTAAATAAAAATTAAATTTTTTTTATTAAATAAAATATTAAATTAATTGTATATTAATCCTAACCACAAGATTAAAAAAAGGAATGCCCCTAATTTGGTCTCTAGTTCAGTCTTTAATAGTAGATTTGTGGTTAATATGACTCAATACAATAGTATATACATATAAAATATAAAAAATCATATAATCCTAAACATTAAATGATAAATCTATTTATTGATAAATATTTTTTTTACTTAAATTAAAATACTCTACAAATATAATAAATTTATTATTATTATAAATCTTTACCACCATGAGTTTATAAATATAGTACTAATAAATTTAAGGTCTAGTGTGTAAGATTGGTCTTAGTTTTGGATTTGAGTACTTCATGCAATTTAACATGACCCATTATCATATACTTAAAATTAAATTTTTAATTAACTTTATTTCTTTTATGTACATGAATATTGTTAATAATTTATTCATTTTCTTATGAAATTATTTTAAATTTTTAAAGAATATCATTGAGAGTAGAAAGTTAAAATAAAAGAAAAGGAGAAAGTTTTTTTATTATTTGTAATGGTATTTATGTTAAGTATCCAGAATCCTAAAATAAAGGGGAAAAAATAAAATATAAATTATTATTAACTTTAATATGCCACACAAGACGTGCACGGTCCAATATAGGCACACAAGACGGGGTAGCCCTTATATGTCAATTTAAGTCCAATTAATACAGCAACATAGCATACGTCGTCTAGAGATTCAAAACATACTAACTTGCTGTGTTTGTACATCGGGATTTCAATCTATAGGAAAAGAGTATAAAGTAAAAGTAGAAATCGCTTCTAAAAATAATAAGTGGCATTTTTAATGTACAATTGGTCCAAACCCTAACTCTCTGAATTTGAATTGAATACAATGTAAGCAATATAACATGAAATTAGGTCACAGGAGAGACCCTAGCTTTGCAAAGGGGGCAGAAATTGTGGCCACGGCGGAGCCACCTCTGTATGAAGCCCCCGTGAAACTCGTGGCGACAATGTAAAGTCGCAACGAGGCCGCAGTGCAGACGCTCAAGACATACGCAGCAGTTATCCGTTTCTCTATCAACTTCACTAATCGCGCCATTGTTGTAGTGACGCGTCTCGAATTGAGAGAGAATTCCGTCTTCAACTTCGGAGACAGCCAGCAATGCCCGATTCAACGTTGCAAGGGAGTCGGAGAGATAGTCGGAGATCGCCTCAAGCCGCCTTATCGTCATCTTCATATCAACCAGAGTTTCTTGCATTCGCCTCACCACCTCATCAACAACGTTGCTTTCCACACTTTCATCCATTACAAAGATTGAGAGTTTAATTTAGTGATTTGAGAGACTCTGATTTTGGCCTTTATATTATGGGACAAGCAAAGTTTTCCATATATATAAAATTATATATGGATAGATTTCGAGTGTTATTAGGATTTGGATAAACTTTAATACGAGTATTATATTTATTTGTCTATCTTATTTTAACTCCAAGATCTACCACCGAGTTATATTCTAAGTTTCTAACGGCCGAAGCCAATATCCAAACACCAACTCTTCAAATTTAAATACACTATTGTACAATGATGTTTAATTAAACTATTCTAAATTTTAAAAAATTAGGCAATATCTATAAATCAAAAAAATAATAGTATGAATAAATATGTGTATGCAACAACAATTATATTCTCATCTCTCTAAATATATCTTGTTTTACTTTTTCCCAACTAAGCTTAATAAACAGCAACCATTTGAAAATATATTTGCATACATATATACCAAAAAAAAAAAACGACAATTACCAATTTGTCCAAAACCCTAACTCTTCCAAATTTGAAAAAATACATCCAATCAAACAATAGGTCGCCGGAGGGCCCTAGGTTTGCAGATGGGGCAGAAATTCTGACCACGGCGGAGCCACTTCTCAATGCACTCCCTGTGAAACTCGTGGCGACAATGCAGAGTCGCAACGAGTCCACAGTGCAGCTGCTCGAGACATACGCAGCATATATCCGCCTCTTCTCCACCATCGCCGGTACTGTTGTAGCGACGCGTCTCGAATTGAGAGAGAACCTCATTGTCGGAACTGTCCTCTTCGACTCCCAGCCATTCCCGAAGCCGCCTCTCAAGGTGGCCGGAAATAGCGTAGATGAGTTGCCTGGCGACCACGGTCGCGAGACGGCTTATTATCTCAACCACGTCGTCTCTCTCCATTACAACCATACAAAGTTTACGATATGACAAAAAAGAGATGAAGGAAAGGAATTGAATGAATGATCTGACAAGTAAAATCTTGATTGGTTTCTTTCTTCCCAAGACATACGATGGATTGTTACTTGATGTTCAAGTAACCCATAAGGAATCTATTTAGGGCTCTCGCCTGCTGCTCGTGCAGGAGGAAGGCCGCCAAGGGAGCCGCGGCTGTGGCGGCGTTTCTTCCCCCGGATTTGATTTTTTTTTTTAAATTTTATAGTACATGTATTTTACTCTATAAGACTATAAATATTTCTGAGTTCCATGAGTTTATATGTGAACATACTTTAATGCCCGAGAAAGAAGTCCATGCTCAACTCCAGCGAGATATGATCGAAGAAATTTGGTCCTGTAATTATTGAAGTTTGTTTGTACCTTTTTTTCTAGTTTTTTCTCGTTGTGTTTTTTCTGCAATTAATATTATGTAGGTTTTAATATTTTGTTTTTAAAAACTTAAAAATGGTGAAGAAAGTTGGGGCAGATTTTGGCGCTAATGCTATTGCAGGTGCTGAGATGAGACTGAAATTTGAAATGCTGACATGGTAGGTAAACATGAGTTGAAATTTGAAATATGGTCAAATATTTGTTGTTATTTGACTGATTTAGAAGCTAGACAGATCATATTATGCTGCATATAAATAAAAACAAAGAATGATCCATCACCAAATGTTTGTCGGGGCACGTGTTTTGAAAAAAAATAATAATAAATAGTTAAAGTAAGAAAATTTAATGTAGAAGAAATAGTTTTTATTTATATTTCTTGTTTTCATCCCACTATATTGCTTATGTGTGATCACTGTTTCTGGAATATCGCTGTTTCTTGTGACCGACTTATTTAAATTTATGATTGTCACTGTTTCTAACTAAAGTCATATCCAAACCAACTCTCCAAATTTAAATCAATGTATCTAATGAATCAACAAAAATAAAGCTCCATATATATAATAACCCCAACATGAGATGGAGTATGCAAATAACTAAATATGAATGTGATCACAAACCACATGCAATAGAAGAACATCACTTAATTAAAAGCCCTAGCTTTGCAGAGGGGGCAGAAATTCTTGCCACGGTTGAGCCACCTCCCTATGCAGCAGCCGTGAAACTCGTGGCGACAATGCAGAGTCGCTACGAGGCCACGGTGCAGACACTCGAGACATATGCAGCAGTCATCATCTTCTTCGCCGTTGTAACGATGAGTCATGAGTTGGGAGAAAAGGTCATCTTCTTTATCCTCAGACGGGGCGGAATGGGTTTCGCTGGAATCAGGCGTCAGCGGGCCGAAGTAGTTGGGAATAGGGCCAGGCTCGGACAGGAGGCGCTTCCTAAATATTGTCCTCACCACTTCAGCCATAGCTTCTTCTGCTATCCTCTCCGACTCGGCTATGCGTTCTTCCATGGCCATGACCTTAAGAAGAAGGAAAGGAATTTAGTGATTTGAGAAGTAAATTAGAGTTTGATTTGGGAGTCTATTTAACTATACCATATGGAACAAGGACAGATTCTTGATTGTCATTATCTTTTTGGGGTTTAGATTGTGATTAATTTGGGATATTAATTAATGCCTTTTCAATAATTAAATTAGGTGTATCTCTACTTTCGGACAACATATACCTCTACTAATAAGCCTTTTGATATCTGCTGTTTGTTTCTTGGCATTTAATATCATTAACCTTTTATTCACGCTTGCTATTTTAACAACTTCTCATTTATACTCTCTCTGGAGAGCCCTAAACTATTGCTCTTATTTGGCTGTTAATTCTGATTTCACTTTTCTTAAATTCGGTTGATTTGTATGTAGCTGTTGAAAATTTTATAACTTCAGCTCCATTACTAAAAAGATTTCTACCCTTTCTTAATTCATTGATATATACTCCATCAGTCGCAATTAGGAGTAATAATAGCTTCAGCTTCAGTTGTTACAAGCTTTCCAAACATTTCGATGCAGAATAGTAGAAAGATACCTATTGGAAAAGATTTGACCAGAAACAAACTTATTGTTGGATATGCAGTTTGAATATTAGTGTATATTGCTGCTATGTGAACTCGACTTCCAAATCATAGAATGGCCTTTTAATCATTGGGATCAAAACTTACCCTGAATTCATATATATACTTGCAATGAAAAACGCATGAACAAGTTGAGTTTTAACACTAAACACAATACAATAACATCACTTAATTAATTAATAGCCGTAGCTTTGCAGAGGGGGCAGAAACGGCGGAGCCAGCTCCCTATGCAGCCCCCGTGAAACTTGTGGCCACAGTGCAGACGCTCAAGACATATGCAGCAGTTATCCGTTTCTGTATCATCTTCATTTGTCGCGCCATTGTTGTCGTAGTGACGCGTCTTGAATTGAGCCAGAATGGCCTTGGCTGATGACCGCTTCTCGGAACATCCTCAGCAGGAAATTGTCTTCGGCCCATCGCCGCTCTACTATGCTCTGTAGATGATCAATATTCACGTTGCCTTGAATACTTTCTCCCATCGCCTTGCCTTGAGAGTTTGAATTTGAGTTTATTCTCCGAGGGGGAAAGGTACATTGAGAAGGTATATTTCTCATTTACCTCCTCAAAAAGGTTATTATACCTTCTTAAAAAATAATGGACTCCAGGAAAGAAGGTAAATTCAAAAAGCAAATAAAATAACTAACTTTATACCTTTTCTATCAAGAAGAGGTAAAGATACCTCCTCAAAATAAAAGAAGGTATAATACCTCCTCAAATATCCTTTCCCTTGGAGCATGAAATTTTATGAAGAAAAAGTAAAAATGATAGTTATTTTCTCTTTACTTCTCCATTTACCCTCTCCCTTGGAGTTGCTCTTAGGATTCTTTAGATTTTGAGTTTCAGTTTGGCCTTTTTATTATTGGACTAAGTATACTTTTCCATATAGAAAAAGGATAGAATTTGATTGTTATTAGGTTTTGACTTTAGAATTTGGTTTGGGAAAAGAATCGCTAAAGATTTAATAATGTCTACTCTCTTTCCTTTATATGTACTCCTTTTTTTCCTCCTACGTGTTGATGAATTTCTTTTAGGCACAGATTTTAAGAAAAATGATATTTATTGAGTTAAATGGAGAGAAAAAAGTGAGAGAGAAAAAATATGAGATATAAAGAGAGAATAAATTACGAAATACTCCCTCCGTTTCTTCATAGTTGAGTCATTTTTCTATTTCGGGAAGTTTCTTCATAGTTGAGTCATTTCTTATATTGTAACCTTCTTTCTCTTTCTTACTTTATTCACTTTATGTTTTATTCTCTCTACATTTTCCTCTCTCTTACGTTTATATCAATTTATTTAACACATCCAATATTCCTTTCTAAAACTCCGTGCCGAAAAGTTTCGCCTCAACTATGGCGAAATGGAGGGAGTAGAAAATAAATTAACTGAGAAAGAATAAAATAAGAAAGATTTAGTGTTAGTTTTTTTTTATAAAAAAAGTCAATCACTCATCATGGGAACCCAAAATAAAATAATTTATTCTTAAATGTAATCTGTTTTGCTTCTCACTCAAAAAAGTAGCGACACCACTCCTCTCAATAATCAATCAACACATTGTATAAAGTATCAACAGAAAAATTATTTGAACTAGAATGAATGACGTACTGTGTATATTTAAATATCATTTTCAAAAAAAATTTACTCATATTTTATGTATCCAACGAAGCAACAAAATAGTACTGCCTCCGTCCAAGGAAGATCCCTTCCTTAGATGGTACAAGATTTTATACAGCTTTATTTTGTGTGTTAAGTGAAAATAGTAAAATAATTAAGAGAGAAAATAAAATAAAGAAAAAGGCATTTTCATATTTGGATACTTTCTTCCATGGCCTTGCCGTTTGAGAAGTAAAGACTTTGATTTTGGACTTTATTTAATGGGAAAGGGGAAGTTTACCTTATACAGCGAAGGGACACATGATATTGTACATGACAAATTAATTGTAACTCAATACGTAGGCTTTTACGAGTGTGCAAGAACAAGAACACATAATATTGGATTTAGTTATTAGCAAGGACATATGAATTTGCATTTTTATTGGATTGAAAAAGTGATGATTTAAATGAGAATCATGGCTACATTATATAGGGATTACAATTTATGAATTTCGAGCCCTAGTTTTGCAAAGGGGGCAGAAATTGTGGCGACAGTGTAAAGTCACAACGACCCCACAGTGCAGACGCTCGAGACACACGCAACAATCATCCGTCTCTTCTCCATCATCCTCAATTGACACGTTCTAAATTGGGAGAGAATCTCATCTCCCAATTCCCGCATCAACATCCGAAAGTAGTCAGCGATAAGGTGAGCGAGTTGGTCGGAGATCAACCGCTTCTTCCACCGACAAGGTGGCGGTTGCTAGTCGATGAAATTTCATTGGATGACCGTCATCGCGAATATCTGCATCACTTGCTCCACGTGCTCTTCCATGGTCTCCTCTATTATACTATATATTCTCCAGCGCAACATCATCATCACTCAAGCCTTCATACTCGACTATACTCTCCATTTATCACAATTTCACCAACTAATTATTTCTTATTCACACAAGACTTAGGTTTAGGGCTATATGTAAAGCCCAGGGGAAACTAAAACTTTCCATATTTAAATTCAATAATTTCCGTTTATAAAATGGAGACTTTCAAATTTAATTATGCTCTACTAGCTCGCTCAAGGAAAGTTTCCATATTGGAGTCTCTTTTTTTTTTAAATTGAAATGATAAATTTTGATCGGCTGTTAATATCCATTCAATTTTCGATTATGAAAGATGAGTTAATATTGCTTTTCATGATGTTATAAATGAGACGGAGTGAATTTCTTAATAAAACACTGATTTATACTCTTTTAAAATATTTCTTATAAATGACTTATACAAATACATGGGCAAAATTGCCATTTTGTATAGTGGACTGGAAATCGAGATCAAATCCTTGTATGTTGATGAAGCTAACTAACTTAGTTGTCATTATTTTGCAGCTCTAATAAACAAAAGTAAACAGAGTGATGTTGTCAAGATTCTTGATTTAGTATAACAAAATCTTGATTTAAAGATTCAAGGATACACAAAATTCAGCCTTTTTTCATTCATTAGTAGTGACTACTGTGCTTGTAATTTTGTAAAGTAACAACAGAGGTGATGGCAGGGGAAATAGGTTGCAAGCTTTTACTTAAGTATTTTATTAAAACACCGAAGGCAATAAAACATGAAAGGAAATTGAACACCAACTCAAATTCATCAAAACTAAATGGACTTGAGGTTGATATGTACAATCTTGCAATATTTTTGGATTAAGAATACAGAGATTATTGTTGGAGATGTATAAGAGTTATTCATAATTAATTCAAAACTTATAGTGCAAATATTTAAGAAAAACGCATGAACAAGTTGAGTTTTAACACTAAACACAATGACTTAATTAAGAGCCGTAGCTTTGCAGAGTGGGCAGAAATTGTGGCCACGGCGGAGCCACCTCCCTATGCACTCCCCGTGAAACTCGTGGCGACAGTGCAAAGTCGCAACGAGCCCACAGTGCAGACGCTCAAGACATATACAGCAGTTATCCGTTTCTTCTCCATCATCTTCATTGTTGTTGTAGTGACACGTGTTGAATTGAGCGAGAACGTCATCTCCGCCACCATCGTCTTCATGGCTGACAGGAAGAACAACGTTGGAGAGTTGTTCGTCGAGACTAACCGCTTCTATGAATATCGTCATCAGGAAATCTTCCCTCCATCGCCGCGCAAATATGCTCACTAGATCAATCACGCTGCCTTCATTACTTTCTCCCATCGCCTTGCCTTGAGAGACACAATTTGAGAGTTTATGATACGAAAAACAAAGGAATTTGGTGATAGAATTTGAGTTTGTTAGAATTCTTTAGATTTTGAGCTTAAGTTTGGCCTTTTTATTATTAGAGAAGTATACTTTTCCATATAGAAAAAGGAGTGTTATTAGGTTTAGACTTGAGAATTTGATTCGGGAAAAAGATTCGGTAAACTTTTTAAAATGTCTACTCTAGCTCTTTCTTTTAGATACTTTAGGGTACTACATATCACGTTATAAGTGATGAATTTCTTTTGGATATGAATTTTAAGAAAACTATATTTATTTGAGTTAATTGGAGAAAGTAAAATGAGAAAGAAAAAAATATGAGAGATAAAAATATAATAAAGTAAGAAATAAAAAATAAAATAATTAACACAGAATTAAGTAAAAAAGACTATGTGTTGCTTTTTGACCAAAAAAAATCAAGCATTTATGTTGGAATAAAATAGAAATAAAAATATTTCTATTTTTAAATAATGAATTTTAGTTGAGACAAACTAAAAAAAAATTAGGTCAATCTTTAAATTTAGGTTACTTAATAGCCGTACAAAAATTCTGGCCTCAGCGAAGCCCACGTGGCCGTGGACACTTTCTTCCATGGGATGAGATCCCCTGCTGTGTAGCAAAACACAGCACCAGGTGCTGTGGTCTAAACACACAAATTTATTAATGAAACGCACCTGCCAATTAATTTAGTTATCATGAATTTTTTATAGTATTGATATGTTTAGTTATCAAGCATTTAATCAATCCTATATTTATTCTATTTATATAGTATCTGACGTAATATTTTAATATGTTCCCTTTTTATTTATGTATATGTCAGAATTAAATTTAATATTTTATCACATTCGATATTTATGTAAAAAATAAATATTAAACAAAACTAGGGGAGCACTAGGATGCCTCCTTCTTTAGAGTCACAACGTACATCCAATCTGGTGCTGCCATGTGGCACAAAACATGCAATATTTTAAACACAAAAATGCAATCTAGTTGTATATGCATTTTCGCAGATTGCATTTTAGTTGTATGTAAATTGCATTTTATAGTGTTGAGTTTTGCATTTTCACATAAATTGCATTTTTTATTGTTAAGTTTTGCATTTTCACATATAAAAATGCAATTCGTCTATATATAAAATGCAAATTAAACAGTCAATATCAAAAATGCAAAACTCAATGATAAAAAATGCAATCTGCATATAACAAAAATGCAATCCGCCGAAATTTATTTATAGCTTCTACAAATGTGTATTGCATTTTTCGTGCCACATGGCAGCACGTGGTTGGATGTACGTTGTAACTTTAAAATTAGTTGTTATACTAGTACATCCCTATATATATATATATATATATATATATATATATATATATATATATATATATATATATAGGGTTTTGATCTATGAAGACCAGATTTAAATACAGAAATGCAGAACACGGTCATACGTAGGACATTTTTAGGTCATAGTTAGTTTATTTTTTGGTCATGCTAACAAAGCATGACCTAAAATGATCTTAACATGAAATAAATCCAAATCTTATAATATGACCTAAAACTACTTAATTATGACTTTCCGTGTTTTGGGTTAATTATTGACCATTAGATCATCTAATCCTAGGGCCAAGATTTGGGCTGCATTTCTGGATTTAAACACATACTTGTTTTGATCAAAACAAGAATGCATTTAAATCCAGAAATGCAGCCCAAATATATATATATATATATATAGGGATGTATTCAGGTCAGAACGCTAAGTATAAGTAAAACTTAAAACACTTGCAGTCCATTGGATCCTATGATCTAACAGTTAGATTAATGCCACGTGTCATCTAATAATGTAGAATTTTAGACTAATAATGTAGCTCGGATAATAATGTAGCAATTTAGTTTAATAATGTAGTATTTTAGTTTGATAATGTACAGTTTTAATCTTACAATGTACATTTCTAGTCTAATAATGTACCTCGCCTAATAATGTAGATTTTTAGTATGATAATGTAACTAATCACAACCATCCAATCTTATGATCCAAGGGCTGTGATTTGTGCTGTGTTTTACACTAAGATGCTGTAAGGACCCTAACACGCCCCTATATATATATATATATATATATATATATATATATATATATATATATAGGGGAGTGCTCAAATCCATAACCCAATTTATGTCAAATATCCATTTTGATCTCATCCCTTTATTTTATCAATCTAACGGCCAAGACACATGCTCCTTTTATTAATAAAACTATTATTTTAATTCAAGAAAGGGTAGATTTGGTATGAGAAATTTAGTTAGTTTCCTTCCATGATTTACGTTATATATGCTTCCTAAATTCAAGGCTACCAAGATTTGATTTTCTTAATTAATTATCTTAATCTAAACCACATCTTTCTACAATAAAATTGTTATTGCATTTATAATTGAAAGCTTAGAAAATTTTATTTTTTAAGATATACTACTTACTTTTTTTAATTTAGCAATTCATACATCAAAGCTGTGACGACTTACATTATTGATAACATAAGTTTACATTATTTAAGATAACAAACTGTAATACATGATGAATACATTATAATGTAACATAATCTGTTAAATAATGTACCATGTTCCACAAATAATGTCAACACAGAAAACAATATCTACATTACATTTGCAATACTAAACACAGTACAAAATCATGCTACACTGTTCATGTTCTCCTAAAATAGAGTACATCATCCCTATTTCGACGACCTTCGTCCCCTACATCTTCTATATTCATCTCTTCAAAGTAATCATCAAAGTTATCTTCATAATCTACTCTTGTCCTCTTCCATCCTGTTCAAAAGTTAATAATAAAAGTGAGACTATTATCGCATACTGAACAATGTACGTCATATATGTGTTAAAATAAAGACATGCTGAAAATGAATCTGTATTAATGTATCAAACTGGGGTAAATAATGTAAATTATAGACTTAAAAAATGAACACAACAATTCACAATAATGTAGTACAAACATGGCGACTAATGTACGCACCCCGTTTACATTATTGCTATTAATAGTATACATTAGTGTATAAAGACTGCTGTAATGTACTAATTGTGGTTAATAATGTAATGTGCAACACAAACACTTTGCATAACATAACTCATACGCATGATTACAGTGTTGATAAACATGCAATACATTATTATCGGTTGTCTATTGGATAATGTATCGAACGGTGGTTAATAATGAAACAAAGGGCATGCAGAGAATGTCAACACACAACTTAATCCAGGGCGCATCCTAAGTTACATTACTAACAACGATACGATACATTATTTCATGCTTTCTAGTTGATAATGTAACTCATTCTTGTTGATAATGTAACACACGACATTAATTTTGCTCTAAATACATAACTCCCACCAAACAGACAATACACAATTAAACAAAACACCACAACTCATGCCCACCGTCACTTCACAACATCAAAACCATGGACTAGTTCAAACAAATAACCAAAAGCAAACAAACAAACAAAAGCTACCCAAAGTTATATTGAATAATGTAAATTACCTTATTCCCGACAAAAACCAAAGCTTTAACTACAAAATTATTAATTTTCACGAAAATTCTAGAATTCGTAATCAATTTAAATATAAAATTGAACCCTTCAATTCGGGCAATCTATACAATAATGTATACGGGAGTTGGTTGATAGAATCAAGTGTGTATATTACCTTAAAATCGCCGTACTGTGCAATCCCGAAATGTAGATTTCTGGGCAACGACAGTCGCAGAAGTCAATTGATATTGCCGCCGCCGTGTTTAGAGGATTGCTACACTTTGCCGGTCGTCGAAAGGTTTTTTTTCCGATTTCAATGACCGAATGCCGCCTCCAGATTTTCAGAAGACGAAGAGTCGACGGAACTAGGGTTGAAAATCGAGAGAGAATGTTGAAATTAGGTTTTCTTCGATTGTGGAAAATGTGATACAGAAATCAGGAGAGAGAGTGGTATGTGGAATGTTGATTGATATGAACGTGTAAATTAAATGGCGAAAATGTCTCTCCTTCCGTTATTAAACTGAATTATGATTATGATGTTCCAATTTTACCCTCATAATGTAGCCAGAGCCTCTTAATAATGTAACACGGAGTATGACCTGTAGAATACATCTCATCCGCCCATAATCTTGATCTAAAGGTTATTATTAAATTTGAACTTAACACTAAGGAGCCATTAGGACCATAGTGTACCCTATATATATATATATATATATATATATATATATATATATATATATATATATATATATACTCCATTCATCTCCTAAAAATAGAAATTCTTTCATTTTTTGTCCGTAAAATAGAAACTTTCATTTTCAGGAAATTTCTTTCTTTCTAATGAGACGTGACTCATTTTCCACTATCACACTTCTCATTTTATATCTCTCTTACTTTATCAATTTTGCATTAAACTCGTGTCGTTTCAAATGTTTTTATTTTGAGGGGACGAAGGAAGTATATATGAAGATGATCACAGTATAACTAATACTCCCTCCGTTCCACAGTAATAGAGACATTTCATTTTGCGCACTCATTTTGAAAAAATAATTATAAATAGTTAAAGTGAAGAAAAAGTAAAGTAAGAGAGAGAATAATGTAGAGAAGAGTCTTATCTACAATATTCTCTCTTACTTTACTTTTTCTCCACTTTAACTATTTATAATTATTTTTTCAAAACGAGTGCAGAAAATGAAATGCCCCTATTACTATGGAATAGAGGGAGTATTAAACACATAATATGAGAACACAAATTTAGTTTACTATTAAAATAACTATAAGAGCGATTTAGAACACTATAACTTATAATGAAGTATTTACTTATTAAAATATTTAGTTCACTATAATGATATTTTGGTTTATTTTGTGTTTTGAACTTTTAAATAAAAAAACTGAATAAAAATAAACTTATTAAACAAGAAAAAGAAGAAAAATAGGATTGATTAAATGCTTGATAACTAAACATATTAATATTACGTCAGATACAAAACTATGCTTATATAAACAGAATAAAAAAATAGGATTGATTAAATGCTAGATAACAAAACATATTAATATAAAAAAGTCAAGCTTGATAACTAAGTTGGCAGGTGCGTTTCATTAACAAAATTGTGCGTTTAGACCACAGTACTGTGTTCTGTGTTTTGCTACACAGCAGGGGATCTGATCCCTTCTTCCATTGGCTTGCCGTTTGAGAGAGAGTGTGTTTTTGATAATAAAAGAAAGGAATTTGGTGATATGAGAAGTAAAGACTTTAATTAGGAGTCACCGGAGTTTAGATAGTGATTTCAGATAAATGCGTTTTCAAAGAAAAAAGAGATTCAGATCAACTCAGTCATGATGCACTATCAAAACAATCTTTGTCTATTCTGAAAAATAATTGCACATTGTAACTCAATAATAGTGTTTTACAGGTGAAATAGCAGAATATTGGATTTTGTTACACCATAATTGAAGTTATGGTTTAAATGAGAATTATGTGTACAATCTACATTATATCGGGATTACTTTCCAAACCCTATCGGAGAGCCGTAGCTTTGCAGAGGGGGCAGAAATTCCGGCCGCGGCAGAGCCACCTCCGTATGCAGCCCCCGTGAAACTCGTGGCGACAATGCAAAGTCGCAACGAGGCCAGAGTGCAGACGCTCGAGACATACGCAGCAGTCATCCATCTCTTCTTCTTCTTCATCTTCTTCTTCTCCATCATCGCCGTTGTTGTAGAGACGCACAAATGACTTATACAATTGTGTGTATAAATTACATGGGAAAAATCGATTCGTGATTATTGATTTAGTCTTAGAATTATTTTTGTCATTATTTTGCAGCTCCAATAAACATAAGTAAACAGAGTAAATGACTAGTGCTATAACAATGATGTCTGATGCCAAGATTCTTGATTTAGTATATAACAAAATCTTGATTTCAAGATTCAAGGATACACAAAATTCAGCCTTTTTTTCATTCATTAGTAGGTATCAATAGTACTGTGCTTGTAAAGAAGCACTGTTCTATAAAAAATAAACGTTTCCTAAAATGAAAACATCTCTATCTCTACTTTTTTCATCTCTACTTTACTGTTTCTTTATTAACTCATAAAACAATACTACAGAAAAACTCGTGTCAATTCTCAAATATTGCATATTTAATGGGACGAAGGGTGTACAATTGAGTGTATTACATGGGCAAAATCGCCATTTTGTGTAGAGGACTGGAAATCGAGACCCAAATCCTTGTATTTTAATGAAACTAGCTAGCTTAGGATTTTTTTCTTCTTCTAATATTGTCTTATTTTCAAGATTATTGATTTAGTCTGAGAATTTTTTTTGTCATTATTTTGCAGCTACAATAAACAAAAGTAAACAGAGTGATGTTGTCTGATGTCAAGATTCTTGGATTCAAGGATACACAAAATTCAGCCTTTTTTTTCATTCATTTAGTAGAGAGTACTGTACTTGTAAAGTAACAACAGAGGTAACGGCCGGAGACGGTTGCAAACGGTAAGCAATCGAGTTAGGGTGGTTAGGCTAACGAGAATCAAAGTAACTGACTCAAGGCAGAGGCGGAGCCGGTTCGTCGAGAACCACTCGCACATGCTCCGAGCTATGCGACGTCCCTCGGCTCGACTGTGTTTCTGCAGCATCCCCCTCACTGCCGTTCTCCGACCGTACGGGACGGAGAAACCCCTGCATTCTCAACAGATAGCTTTGGCTAGGAGTCTGGTTTCTAACATATGGAGCAGCAGTGACAACGTTGGTAGAGGGCGGCGGCCTCTCTGTGTCAGTGGGGATGTTCGACAACGCACTCAGGTCGAGGTTCGGGAAGACGGAGCAACGGCATCTGGGGCATTTCACGTTCAGCCGGAGCCACTCGTCGATGCACTCCACGTGAAAATTGTGAGCACAGGGCAAACCTCGAACCTGCAACAGACAGTGTATCATCCTTTACTCGGACTTGTAAACACACCAACGTCGCCTTTGTTAGACTAAACTAGACCTTTTTTTTACCTCGTTTCCAACGCGAAACTCCTCCAAGCATATTGGACACTCACTGCAATCAGTTGGAACTGCCTTGAGCCTGAATTTTGGAAGTTCTTGAATGAGTGCCTCCACTGCTTCTCTCTGTGTGCAAAAAAAAATCAGTAGCTCATTCATTAGAAGACGAAGGTAGAGTTTTGCTCGTTCGTTACCTGAGCTGGGGTCATGTAAAGTCCTGGGTGGTACGTCGCTGCTGCATCTTGACCCATCCCTCTCATCTCTTGCCCAGCAGCTTCAACGGCCCAATCTGGCACTCTAACCATGTCGACGAGAATCTATAGGAGAAACATCCCAGCGAGGGGAAAAAAGGTTAGACACAGCTTGTATTGCACAGTGAACGATCAGTGATATTCAAGGGGGAATGATTCGGTATCAAAATCGACATTATACCACTATCACTGAGAACCACTGACATTTAATCTCTATTTATAGCAACGTAAATGTCCTAACTCGGTGCAGTTTCAACATATGCAATCTTTCCCCACAAAGACAACATGTGAAGGTTCCAATAAAGACAAAGCTCGTAAAAGCTAGTGAACTCATAGTCATGGAATACCGAGCGAAAACATTGTTCCAGAACCACTTCGACTAAGTGTAGTAAAATTTTCACATACAAGTTTAAAGCTATTGAATGAACAAGAAGTTAAACGAACTTACTCCATATTCTGAAACGGGGATCCCTTGTTGTGCACGCAATTGATGTGCCTGTCTCCTTGTTAACCACTGCACGATATGAAGGATGATAAACTTAGAATAAAAAATTGTTAAAACGAACAATCTGTTAAAACACATGACATTAGCGTCGTCATCTTATAGGCTCATTCACGTGCAAAAAGAAGCTTGCAAAAGCTCGGACAAAGTAAGGTGAGGTCTAACTAAAGGCATCTCTAACCTTTCCCATACAGATGCAAGCAATGCACACGAGTCCACAATAGCTGAAAAGCAGCCAAATAAGGAAACCCCATTTTTGACCATCTTCTGGCAACTGAAAAATGGTTCTAAACATTATATCCGCTCCAGTTTTACCGCAGTGTAATATACTAGCTCATGCTCAGACGAGACAAGGGGAGACTTACGCAGGTTCTTGAACGATTGAACCAAAGAGTACCGATGACCGTCCAAGCCAGAAGGAAGGGATAAAGTAGCAGAACAAGGACGGATAGCACAACAATCCTTCCGTAAAAACGTTTATATCTCTGCTGCCAACCGAGATCTCTGAGCAATTGTCAACAAGGCTAAGGTTATTACATAAAGAAAAGACGAGTAAAAGCATCTCCAGAATTTGAACATTTTGGCCAATGAATGAACATCTGTTACTATTCTTTATCTAAACGCACCACTTACTATATAGCTTAAATATATAGCTTGACCTCTTACTATTACTAATCCACGATTCTACTATGATGTTGAGACCAAGATTTACATCAATATGTTACATCCTAAATAAATACGGCAAAGAACTATAAACCACACATCCTAGTAAATTTTACAATATAATCATGAATAAAACCGAGGCTGGGAGAAGAAAGGTCCTTACAATCCCATTCCAGCAGCCAACCCATTATCCACAAACATCAAGAGCCGGAAAATGAACACAGTCGTATAGTCAACCTAAATATGAAGAGAAAAAAACACACTGATTATTAACAACCTCAATACTCTCTTCAATAAACCCCATTTAGCCTTCTTGAAAACTTAGCAAGCTCACCACAATCCATATGTGCAACGGGTTCGCACATGAATGGTATCTCTTCCAATTGATTGCCACAATGATTCTAATATTCAGTCAAGGAAACTATACAAGATGAATTATAATCATTTTTATATTCTATCAATCATGAACAAAATATTGCTAGATTTTACAGATACATAACATCCCAATATCTGAAATTGATAGAACTAAAAGATATCATTAATCAAGAAATGAATTCTACAACATCCATTCATCAAAAGGATACACACTTGTAGCTAGCATAGACAAGAAGAACCCATCATACCTGCAAGAAATTAAAACCCAAATTCAAAATCCAGAAGTGAAAACCATAAAAAAAATTGGAACCCTAGATAGATATTCACCCAAATTCAAGAAATTAGATAGGAACTACACACTCATGAAGAAACAAGCAAAAACAAAAACAAAATCAAAAGCGAAAACTAAAGTTTCTGCTTGATTTACTCAGCGAAATGGAAATTAAAAGTTGCAGTGAAGACATACCACTTGAAATCAACCCCTTTGATCGCCATTTGAATTTTCAGCTGTGAATTCAAGATTTGATGTTCATTTCTCCGATTGAACTCCCAATTAAACTGAGCTCAGTTGAAAGTAAACAACAATTGGTCAAGCGGAATTATGAAGTGAGTGTGTAGAAATCGAATAAGCAAGAAACTATATTTTGAGGCCGACAAGATTAAAGATTTCAAGTTTTTATTTTTCCTGGGAAGGGAAAACAGAATTTGGGCTCTGTCAGTAATTTTCTTTTCCATTTATAAATGATTACCGCGATTACTCTTTTAGGTTTACCTCGATGCAAAATACTATAGCTCCAGTCAAATATATTCATAGGATAACTTAAAATAAATAAATACTGTACAGTTTAATTCAAACTAAGGAGTCTCGGTCACTTTTGCAAACTCATTTTATAAAAATTATACTTCCTCCGTCCCTGATTAAAAGTCACACTTTGACTGTGCACAAGTTTTAAAAAATATAAAAAGAAGTTAGTTGAAAAAGTTAGTGGAATGTAGGTCCCATTTTTTTATTGGTTTTATAATAAAATGTGAGTGAATTGAGTTAGTGGAATGTGGGGCCTACTTACTATTTATGCTAAAAATGAAATGTGACTCTTAATTGGGGACGGACCAAAAATGGAAAAGTGTGACTCTTAATCGGGGACGGAGGGAGTAATAAATAGTTAAAGTGGAGAATGGTAAAGTAATAGAGAAAATAATATTAAGAAGACTCTTCTCAATATTATTATTTTTCTTACTTTACCATTTCTCTATTTTAACTATTTATTATCATTTTTATAAAATGAATGCGCAAAAGTGACCGGGACTCCTGTTGGCTTACAGAGGGAGTATTGAAGAAGAGAAAAAGAAAAGAAAACTGGGAGAATAATGCATTTTATTCATTAACCAAACAAAGTCATGAGGCAATCCTACGCGTAGTAAAATGATTAAAATAAGTAAATAATAATCAATACTTTCTGTATTTTAAAAAATAGTTATATTTTTTTCATTTTAATACATCCAAAAAATTAGTCAAATCCTATTATCTTACAACAATATCACTAATTATATACTATTAATCGCCTTTATGGGTAAGTATTAAACAAAAGCCTAAATAAAAGTAATTTAATGAAACGCTTAGTAGTTTTCTATAGGATTGCCTCACATGTACTTAAGTGGTGTTCGGATTCAAAGATAAAATAATAATAAGATATAATATAATTGAATTGTGAGATTATTTTAGTCATTGGAGATTAGCTATGACTAATTATCTCATGATTAATGTATCTAGGATTAATTTATGGAGTTGAATCTAATAAATTAAACATATTACAAATTTAATTCGGATACAATCTTGCAGATCGAACACCCCCCAATTTATTACGTGGAAAAGTGAATTGCATTAGTGCATTACCATGAATCTGAATTTCTTTATTTTATGGAAATAAGTAATTTTATTTTCTTTTTAAAGTATTGTGCATTGTTAGGTCGGTTTAGGTAAGTCGGCCAAATAGGCTTACCAACCAATCATGTAATTCAGTAGTATTATTAAATTACAATTTGATATAAAAATATTAATTTACGAGATTAATTGGTTGCTTACTCGATGCAATTCTCAACTCAACACCTTTTTCTCTGAATAGTGCATAGGACCATAATTTAAATAAAATACTAATAAATCTAATTTACTATTTCATCCCTTGAATTAATAATAATAAATTTAGAATTTTTCTCGAATTCTCTCTGGTTTTATATCGATTTTATTTCGTGTAAATATGTAATCAGAAAAACAAATTTAATTTCTTTAATTTAACATCACCTTAATTTCATGCATTGTCATATACTATCTGTACATAGTGAAGAACAACTGAAACTGAAACTAAGATGTTTGCTTCATAATGTTTTCAAAATATACAAGGATTAAGAAAACGACTAAATGAGAGTATCAAGTGCAGTTAGGAGGATTGAAGCACTTGTAAACTGCAGATGCAGGCGGTTTGTAGGCTGGTATGCTGCTTGCATCAACAAGCCTCACTTCACCGGGACGAAAAGCAAGATCCATATGCCTTCTTAGTTCAAGCCCAACCATCCCGGCTTGCAGCACCGACAAGTTGTCTGAATCCGGGGAGACTATAACGACCGTGTTTCCAGAGTATTGAGTCTCAAGAATCGACATCAGCTGTGTCACGCGAACAAACACATCTTGAACGCTCTCGTTTGGTGTTCCATCGCTTACTGGTGGTGGCTTGATGTTCGGGGAGAGGCTATCCGAGGCGTATACCTAATTAACATGGTTTATACCACAAACTATTAGATAGGAAGGCAGCTATTAAGGTTAGCAGTTAGCACTACGTGGAGTAGTATTTTTTTTACCTCTGAAACTGAATCTAGTGTTTTCCCTTCGTACGCGCCCAATCCTCGAGCATCCAAGAAGCTGTATTCGGGTACTATATAACTGCAACAATGTAGTAGCATTTTACATTGTTGAATTCGGAGCTTCTCATCCCAATTTTTGATCAATTCTAGATAGTTGCCAATAAACATGTAGTGACATATTATTTCACATGATTTTGAGGACAAGTGCAATAATGTAGTAGTAAAAAGCAAAATTCCTTTTCTCACACTTCAGTATTGTGCCATTAATCACATCTACTCTTAAAAAGGATAAGTTTGCATTTGCCATTCTCTAGTTCAAGACAGAACAAAGTAATTCTATTTCAGAGTTCGAACACGACTTCAACCACACATTCAAGAGCACATCGAACAAGATAAAACGCACAACACGGCAACATTCAACACGCGATGTAGCTTAGAAACTCAAAGCAATGAAATGAGCAAAGCGGGATGAGAAAAGCAAATAGGAGGTGAGAACCTTCTAGAAATGTCATTAACAGAAGCAATAATCTCAGCAGCCTGATAAGCCCTCTGAGTAATAGAAGGCCAAATCCAGCAATTGCTTTCACATGCCCCTATTGATTTCAACTCCAATGCAGCCCTCACTGTCTGCTTGATCCCTTTCTCAGACAGCCCATTATCCACCGATGTTTTCGCAACCGGATTCGTGTTGATTATGCCCAAACCCTCATACTGAGACTCCCCTGCCCTCACCAAATAGTACCTTCACAAACATAACCCACAAATCAAAATCACTTTTTCCAACCATATAGAAACCTATTAACAAAGTTGAAGATTCTTAACACCTTTACACACATAACCCAAAAATCAAGATCACATTTTTCAACCCCCAAAACATGTACTACTGAGACTCCCCTGCTCTCACCAAATAGTTACCTTTACAAACACAACCCACAAATCAAGATCACACTTTTCAACCCCCAAAAATAAGTAAACACAATACTGAGACCAAATAGTACCTTTACAAACACAACCCACAAACCAAGATCGCATTTTTCAACCCTTTGCAACTTAAAAACCTACATCTACATGTAACAAAGAAACTCTTGAATTGGTCGTCTAAAGTGAAATTAAAGCAAGATTAAACTCAAGTAATGGCTAAAAAATTGTTTTGGGGTGAGAAACTATACCTGTTTACGAGGCGAACAGGGGGCATTTGGAAGAGGCCACGGGCGTGTGCATAATGTGAGTAGTTCTTGAATTCATCGAGTGTAAGAAATGGAGCGAGAGTTAAAGAGAGAGAAGCGAGAAGATTGCGGCGGTTGACGGAGATGATCTGGGATTGTTTGGAATCCGATGAGAATAGAGGTGGAGTGGGAGGATTTGAGCTAGATGATACCAGTTTTGTTGTGGCAAGCATTGTGTTGTGTTGGTTAACGGTTAAGATTCCTGTTTTTTGATGAATGTAGAAAAAAATATCTTTGGGATGAAGCACGTGATAGCACGTGCTTGTGTGATGTAGAGTAAGGTAATCATGTGGCATCCTTTGCAAATTACTCCACTAATTTTTGAGTTTGAAAATCTTGATTCATTTTAAAAAGCAGCAATATGATAGATGATAGTTGTGTAATAAATTGTTGTTGGAAAATGGTCTCTAAAATCACAAATTTTGATCGAAATCTGATAGTTTGAACTAATTTAAAATTTGATCATTATATCATAAACTTACACCTTATAATGAATTTTCCACAAGTTTGATATTTTTTTAAAAGTTGAATTTGAAGTGAGAGGTCGTTGAATAACATAAGAAATAATGCCGCTTTTAAGAGTGGTGAACGGCGTTGTATTATGCATTACTTGAGATCTAAAATCTCTATCAAAGTTTACTAAAATTTCATATTTATATTTTAGATAAATAAATGTAAATGACATGCAGAGGATAAAGATCCACGTGGGCTATATAACTTAAATGTGGCCCAAGTTTCAATTCAAATTAATGGGCTCGTGGAGATAATATACTTTTTCAAAAACTCATACTATGATTAATTTAACTTCTTTTTATACTCTAACGAGGGGTATAATTTGTTAGTTTTCTATTATAATTATGATTTATTTTTGTTTATAGTTAGGATAAGAGAACTCTATAACATAGAGAGTTTTTTCATTGTATAACTCATACCAAAAGATTACTACTATAGTTAAGCACTTTGAATTGATATCGCTATCAAATATAGAGACACATATAATATTAAATTGGATAAATAATTTATGTATTAATTTCTTTCTTTGTTCGTGATTATTTCCTAACAAAATTTCCCTAAATTGATCTTGTAACTGTGTGTTAATGCACCTGGTGCCTCTCAAATTTATTACTACTAGTACATTTCTGTGTTTTATGATTCAATCATGTGGAAATCGGAATCTCACTATATTCAAAGTTCAAACTCTAAATGCATATATTATCCGTACCGTACGTACAACTAGGTACGGTATACTATAATTTGTCGGTGCTAACATGGAGTCTAATTAAATTAGTAATAACCACATAAAAAATGAAATACTCTTATAAAAGATTTACAGCTTCAAGCAGAATATAAAAGGTTCTATACCAGTCCACATCATGTAAAGATGATGTGATAAAACACAAACATTTTGGGAAGACGCTAGTTCAAGAATCACATTTAGTTCAAAAATCCATAATTGTTGGCGGGTTTCGCTGTTTTTTTTTCGGTTTTTTTCCAATTTTAGATCATAATCAGTGTCACGCGCGCGAGTGATTAAAGATGGAGTATAAATTAAAACATAAATATTTTAGGACGTGACACATTCAAGAATTTTAGTTTTGTTCCAAAAAATGTAACCATAACTATTGGTTATTAGACAGTTTTAGCCGTTTTCATCAATTTTTTTCATTTCTTTTGTTTTTGACCAAAATCAGCTGCTTAACCATCAACTACAATTTCAAAAGTTACGAAACCACACTGATGGAACCGATATGTGGTTCCAGTTTATCAAGTGTGAGGCAATTGAAATTCGAAAATCAGAACCGTTGATCTGTTTCCTGACGAAATCGACGATTTCGATTTAACTATGCATGGTCCTTATTTCCGAGGAAAATTAATACTCCCTCCGTCCTACTTTAAGAGTTCCGGTTTATCATTTTTGGATGTCCAACCTTAGAAGTCCGGATTGAAATATTCCATAAATGGTATTAGGCTCCACATTTCACTAACATTTTTCCATCCACATTTTATTATAAAACTAATATAAAAAAATAAGACTCGCGTTTCACTATCTCTTTTCACCAATATTTTTGTACGTTTCTTAAAATCCATGCCGAAGTCATGTGGGACTCCTAAAGTGGGACGAGGAAGTAGTAAAACACAACATGAGATTGCACTAACAAGTAGCAGTACTAGAGGATTTGAACGAGTAAAATAGAGTGGTAGTCAAATGTGGGTCATACACACACGTTGCCTCAGGCAATTCCATGTGCCCACATGGCGCTGCTCTCTCATCATATTTACTCTCCAAATGAATTCAACCCCATTTCCCACCCCACCATAAATCAAATCAACCAAAAACCAAGATTCGATTTTGATTGTCGTATGCACCAACACCCTCCAAGAACCAGTTGAGAAATGGAGAAGAGCAGCAGCAGTGGGTTTGTGAGGGCAGACCAGATCGATTTGAAGAGCTTGGATGAGCAGCTCGACCGCCATTTGAATAGGGCTTTGACTTTGGAGAATAACAGAAACACTCAACACGACTTTTCTCACTCCTCCTCCGCCGCCGCCGCCGCCCTCAGGAGGCCGAGGCAGGAATGGGAGATTGACCCTTCTAAGCTGATCATCAAGACAGTCCTTGCACGTGGCACTTTTGCCACTGTCCACCGTGGCATTTACGACGGCCAAGATGTCGCCGGTCACTCTCTCTCTCTCTCTCTCTCTATCTTTTTCAATCATAAAGTTGTAAACTTTATGCATATTCATGGTTAAGAAATCTTGTTTCTGTAAATTTGTCACAGTTTTGATGGATTAATGTGAAAAGATGGAGTCTTGATGATGGCCCAAGACATTAGTTTGGTCCAAAAATTAATTCCTTTTGATATGTCAGTTTGTAATGTGCCTTGTTCCCTTGTGGGGTAGCTCCAAGAACTCCAAAGATTTCATCTTTTTCCACCAATTTTGTTTGGGAGTTAATTTTTTTTGACCTTTTTCCCTTTTTGTGTGTGGATGTGTGTATGGATTTAAGAAATTGAGAGTTGTGTAATGGAATCCATGACTAATGGTGGGGTTGAAGATGATTGACATAACTTAATCTTGTATTTTAGCTTTCATATGATTGAACCATTTTATTTTAATGTTTTGACTTGTAGTATGTATCTCTCAACATAGATATGAGGGGAAAAAAGAGTTGTTTAGTCTTGGCAAAGAAAGGCCTATTATTTTAATGTTTTTTAACTGTAGTGATTAAGTGAAGATACATTACACTTAACTTCTACCTAGAATGCAGGATCTTGGCTTTCTATTACTACTCATAGTTCATGTTTTTGGAATTTTTTGCCTTTTGTTGTTTCATTGCATCACAGTCATAGTACTTTGTTAGCAGCTAGTATCAGTCTATTACTCCTTTTTCCCTATTGATTATTCAACATTTTGCTGAGGTTAGTGTGGTTATTAATGTTTCGGTAGTGTTTTGCGATCCTCAGTTAAACTGCTCGATTGGGGGGAAGAGGGCCACCGGACAGAGGCTGAAGTCCAATCCCTTAGAGCAGCTTTCACTCAAGAAGTTGCTGTTTGGCATAAACTCGATCATCCTAATGTAACAAAGGTCGATCTCCGTTGCTATTTCTTGCACCTTATTTTGTCGATATTGGAAAGAAATCACGTTTAAGCATCCATGTCATCCAATTGCAGTTCTTAGGTGCAACAATGGGCTCTTTGGGGCTCAACATTCAAACAGAAAACGGCCATATCGGCATGCCTAGTAACATTTGTTGCGTCGTTGTGGAATATCTTGCTGGCGGTGCGTTGAAATCCTACCTCATAAAGTTCAGGAGAAAGAAGCTAGCGTTCAAAGTTGTCGTGCAGATGGCACTCGATCTGGCTAGAGGGTACCTTCCTCGTTTGGTTAATTTGCAGTTTTTTTCGTGTTGATTTTTTACACGTAGCATCATCTTGTTTTGGCCTTGTAGGTTGAGTTACCTTCATTCTCAGAAGATTGTTCACAGAGATGTTAAAACCGAGAATATGTTGTTGGACAAGTCGCGGACAGTTAAGATCGCTGATTTTGGAGTGGCTCGTGTGGAAGCCTCGAATCCAAACGACATGACAGGGGAGACGGGAACGCTCGGATACATGGCTCCAGAGGTTCTCAATGGCAACCCTTACAACAGAAAATGCGACGTCTACAGCTTCGGAATCTGTCTGTGGGAGATATACTGTTGCGCCATGCCATATCCCGACCTCAGCTTCTCCGAGGTCACATCAGCGGTCGTGCAACAGGTAACGGACATTGCTCGTTTCTGATTAGTGTGGATCGACCTCGATCTCACTGTGCTTGTCAACAGAACTTGAGGCCTGAAATCCCGAGATGCTGCCCGAGCTCCCTTGCAAACGTGATGAAGCAGTGCTGGGATGCGAATCCGGACAAGAGGCCCGAAATGGACGAGGTGGTCGCCATGATAGAGGCCATCGATACGTCCAAGGGTGGCGGAATGATCCCGGTCGACCAGCAACAAGGCTGCCTCTGCTTCCGTACGAAACGAGGTCCGTGAAATTAAAGTTTGATTTGTAACAACAACAAGATATATAGGCTAATTAACAACCTTAGTTTGCTTCATATCTTTTGCTTGGTGTAAAATTACAAGTATTCTTCATCTCCATTCTATCATTATTAATTCATTTTTATTTTCTTTTCATTCAAGATGTGATTACATGAAGAAAAAAATGTGTTAAATTTCACTAGCTTAAGATAAGCTTGCAAATGTAGTAGTAGAAAGCAAAGGAAGGTAAAATGTGTATTGATGTAGTGATTATTGGGATTACATATATAAGAGAATGCAACATCAAATTAAATAAGTGAAGAGGAATAACCAAGAGCAAACGCTCATCTAGGATTATTAATGATGCGTGCATCGAAGAATTAGGCCTTGTTGTGGAGCTCCGTTTCCGTAACACTATCGTCCTCGTCCCAGTTAGTCGACTTGTAGTAGAATGCGTACAACCCCAGCTGCACCAATCCGGATATTGTTCCCAAACCATTTGGAATCTACACACCACAATCAAATTAAATCATACACATTGTCTCCGAGAACTGAAAATCATATCAGTTTGCTGAGTATCTGTTGACATCAAAATATATTAGTAGTTTCTAATATTGAGTCTGACTTATATTCATGAATCATCGAACTAATATGTTTTGTGATGTCAACTAATATTAATGTATTTACGAATTGATATAATTTAGTGTTTCTAAGTTTAAGAAAAGTTGTAAAATGTAATTACCAAAATGTAGGAATCAAACTTGATAAGAGCATACATGGACCACACAGTGCCATTGGCAAAGTTGGCCAATGATAAGTAGAATGGCAAGTACTTCACACTCTTGGTCTTGATAACTCGTTTCTACACACAACCATGAGTCATTGAATAAACTATAGTGAAAAACATACGTATCAAATTTAGGTCAAATTAATAGGTACCATGACGGTAAGGGGAGCTGTGTACATTCCAATGTTCATGACGATGCAAATGAGTCCAACGAGCATGGACCGATTCGTGGTTCCATGGAGGAAAAAGAAGGTGACGAAGACGACTGCCATGAAGAAAATGGCTTCCCCGACAAGGCACATGATTATCGTTTTCTGGTAAAATCAAATCAAATCAAATCAAATCAAATAAGAAAGACGTGACCTATGTATAAAAAATGTAGTGACTAAAAACTTACGCGTTTGGGCCAGTTGTTGGAGTAGATAAAGAAGATGGCAACATAGATTAATTCAATGACAAGCCCGATGCCGTTGATAGTGATGACGAGGAGGCTGTCGGGATGCACGGAGGGCGTGCCATACAAGCACCACAATGCACAATTGAGCACCGTCACGAGATAAGGGTGTGGTTTGAAATGTTGTACTGATTTATCTTGCCATATCTTCATGAATGTTGGACTGCATGCATTCACCAAATCATTACATATAATTTATTGCAGACCAAACAGTAAAACTCATCAGTATCAGTAAACTTCACATCAGTTGATGTGGGATACTAACTAGAGTCTATAGCAGAGGGTCAGAAAATTACACGGGGGAGAGGAATAGGAAGAAGGAGATCACATTTCCTACAAACGGAAATGATCAAATGAGGATACATGCATATATAAATATATGTATTGATTAAATAGAAAAAAAAAAGGTTAAATAACAAACCCATGACCCCAACAAGGGTCCTTAAGGCATCTGGATCCATAGCCATATTGAAGACTTTAATTTGTGCGAGATGTGAATGAGATGATTGATTGTGCAAAGAAGATGATCAGTGTATGATTTGAGTGGGAAAGTTGAGACATATATATACAAAATAAGTGAGAAGTGGAGGTTGAATATTGACCGTTTATCTTAACTAACGAACTGAACGCACACAGTTGAATATATTTCTCTTTCGCATGGTGAGAGTTTTCGGGATAAATATGGTTTTGGTAAGTCTTGTGTCTTTTGAAACTTTCCAACTACTGATTTACTTCTACTTGCTTTGTGTAGTGAATTTTAATTATTGTTATAAAAAGTCATGTCACATTAAAATAAAACACGAATGCCATGTAGAAAAGAGAGTTAATTATACAGCTATTAATTTTTATTATTTTTCTGAAATATTTAACAAATAACTAAATTATATCATTAATTTAAAACATATAATATGTCAAAATCAACAATATATTACAAATTAAATAGGAATTCGAAATATTTTATTGTGGAAAATTGAAGAAAACATTAAATTCTACTCCATGATTTTTACGGCTAACTTTTAATGTTGCTATTTTTCGTCGCTATGATAAAAAAAAGTCATTGTTAAATTATTAATAAGAGGATATATCAACGACAAAATCTAACCTTAAGGTGTCGCCGTGAAAAAAATAACGTTAGAGTCCGTTATCATAAATATTTCAAAAAAAAAATGATCTATTCTGTTTACAAAAAATTATCTACTTTTTTACAGCAATAAAAGCTTCATAATCTTTGTTTGTAAAATAATAATAGTCTCACAAATAAAATAATCACATCATTAAATACCAAAATAAAGAAAATGCATGCATAGCGATTACACATTTCCCTCGTAGATATAGCTGATCTTTCCAAAAATATGTTAATATGTTTTTTCAAAAAAATTCTAATCTGTTTATACAATGATTGAATTTTATTTCATAATAAATATTTGAAAAGTAAATTTATTAGCAGAACATTAGAGCATCCGCAATGGTGCTTAGGCCAGCCATAGGCCAGCAATAGGTCAGCCATTCTCTCCCCTGCCACGTCAGCAACACTAAAAAATCCACCTCGCCACGTCCGATTTAGGCCAACCATAGGCCAGCTGAGCCAATAATAAAAATAATTCAAAATATACTACATTTACGGAATTAAAATTACGATTAAAATACGGAATTAAATTTACGAGACATATACGGGAAAATTCATTAATTTTATTTAAATAAAAAAAGTACATTAACTAAAAATCATAAAAATAACATAATAAAAAAAAATCCGGGCTTCCACACACGAGCCACCTTGAATCTGTTATAGTTTGCCGCTAGCCGACGGTATGACATGTTTCTGTTTTAGGTCTTAATTTTGTATTGGGCTAGTTGTTGTTGTCCATCGCTAGATGTTGCTCTTGTACAGAAATTTAGAGATAGAGAAAATCGCGTTTATATAGTTTTTCAAAAATTAAAAAAAAGAATTAAAATTTTTTAAAAAAAAAAAAAGAATTAGAAAAAAAACAAAATTCGGCGCTGGACGATCGGGCCGCCACAATGGCGGCTAGCCGATCGGCCAGCGCTTCGCTGGGCAGCGACGAAGCGATCGGCCCATTACGCCGATCCGCTCGCCGATTTCGTCCTCGCCGATTGCAATGGTTCGGCTAGCCGATCGGCCAGCGCGACGAATCGGCTAGCCGGTCGCTAGCCGCCCATTGCAGATGCTCTTATAGAACACTTAAAATTATGGGACAAGAGTTTCACCCAATTCTCGCAATATATGATTGGAGTCGTCGTTGACACAAATGTTACTTAATTTACTAAATAACATTGCACCAATATATTAGGTATATGAACCTTATCTCCACATTAATGATCCAACCACTGGAATAGGAGGATCTTTCTTTTTTGGGATAATTAAAACAAAAGTCTTAATCTTTTGGTAATTTACAAAAATGGCAAAAACACATCAAATGTAGTGCGCATTTTTTTAAAAACGACATCTTAAATAAGCATAGCGTATTAAGTAAAAATCCGATTGCTGAAATGATTATGAGGATATTTGACTATGTATTAAAACATTATGTGGATAGACTTAGGTTCATTTAATAAAATCTAATAAGAACATTGGATAATTTATAGAGATAAAGTTATATTTAATCACAAAGTCAACTTCTAGTCAGCCAGTAAGGCTTGAAAATTGAATTAAATTTATCATGAAGATTTAACCTTTTAGTTTGTCCACTTGTGTACAAAATGACTTTTTCTTTAATTCTCAAAACGACGTCGTTTAGCTAAAGTAAGTGCTCTTCTTTTCTTTTTCTTTACATTTTCTTTTCACATATTTTAACCGAATAATGACAATTTTAGGATCACTAAATATATCATTTTATACATGGATGGACAGTTGAGAAAATATGAACGTTGCAATTTAATTGTATTATACTTTTTTAATCTTATGAAACTGGCCAAATTTTGCAATTTAAATGACTATTATAGAACATCCGCATAACTTTCATAGTTGGCATGCACTCGCTGCGTTTGCACCGCCGATGCAACAATCCATTCGAGGGCGAGGCCGCATTTCCAGCTATGGCTGTGGACGAAAGTCGACATGGATGGAATGCGGCCTCATCGCAGCTCATGTGGCAGGTGATAATTTGTCTAGTATTTAATTTTAGCTGCTGTTTTTTTCATGGGGTTTACATTTATAATAATATTTGAATTTATCTAAATCTCTCACTTTAATATACTCCCCTATCAAATCAAATTAATTTTAGTGGATGAACTAAATCGAAAAATAAAGTTGATTTTTGTAGTCTCTCCAAATATTGCTTATACCATTGTTGAATATATGGATGTTTGACTCAATATTATACTATCAACTTGATTATTAAGCTAACATCAAAATAAGGTTTGATCTTGTAACACAAGCCTCAGTTGACCTTCCCCTTCAAACAAACTAATTTCACGAGAAGTCAAAATTCACATACACTCATGTTAGTCCAAATTCATGCTCTAAAAGAAATTGTTCCATTTCTAAATAAAGGTAGAAACATTAAATAACAATCTATCTTCTCAATTAATAAAATTAACTACCAAAATTTCAAAAAACAATCATTCCAGCCATTTTCCTCCTGGATATCATACTGGAATCCACATATAAATATCTCTGCAAAATCAAGAATTCCAAATTCAGCAGAAGAAAATAAAGAGGGGAATAGTTATGGAAATAATCATATCTATGATAATACTATTTTTTGTGGTAGCCATTTTGGTAACCATTCATTGTTGTGTTGTGAGATGGGCTTTTAGTGATGATCTGACCGCTGGGAGGCCGTCTTCGCCTTACCAAAATCCGAGCATGAAGCCCGAGGAGATCAAGAAGCTCCCGTGCTTCGATTACAAAGCGGAGGAGGAGGAGAAAGAGATGGCGAAGAATTTAGAGTGTGCAGTTTGCTTGGAGATTTTTGGTGTGGGTGAAAAATGCAGGATTTTGCCAAAATGCAATCACAGTTTTCATGCCAAATGCATAGATTCTTGGCTTTTGAAGACTGCTGCCTGTCCAGTATGTAGAGCTTCTGTAAATTCTTCACATTGCATTAGAATAGATGTAGTTGGAGTGGTGTAGTGATTCATTCATTTAATTCTTGCTTTGGTTCACCTTTTTTAGGACTGAATTGTGACCAATTTATTTGGTATACATAAAAAGGAATCTTGCTTTTGAAATATGGAGATGTATTTGAAGTTTATCTTGTTCATGATCAAGGCGTGCATCTAGGCTAAATTCAACCTGTTCGAATTTATTTAATGCTTTATGGCCTGGCTGGGCCATCAATAATTTTACTCTAAATTTATGAGATTGAGATCTGGTAGGAGATTATATACTACTATCTCCGTCCAAAAAAAATAGACAAGGTTATAGATGACATAAGTTTTAATATGCAATTGGTAAAGTAAGAGAGTGAGAGGGAAAAAGTGGTAGAAAGAGTGTTAGTGGATTGTGAAATCCACATTTGAAATGATGCACGCGTAAGGTTAGTAGTTAGTACTCCCTCCGTCCCAAGGAAGATGACCCCTTCTTGGGACGGCACGGGATTTTATGCATGTTAATTTTAAAGCTTTTAAAAATAGAAAAAGAAAGTTATTGAGTGTTAAAAATCGGGTACGTCCACGGTCCTTTTAATCTATGAGTTGGAGCCATGAATGCTTATTTTGATTCAATTTCATATTTTTAAAAAATAAATCGGGTACGTAAAGATATACTAGTAAATATTATAATAAGTACTCGGTATAAAATCAAGGTTGTGCATATACATTTTCACCTTAATATAATAATTAATTTATAATTAAACAAGACAGTCCTTTTATAATCATTTAAAATTTATTTTTATTTGTTAAAATCTTAGCCAATACCTGAAATATTATGAATCACGATCAATTGCTCAGGATTAATAACATAATGTTGATTTCTATCCCCTAACATATAATTTAGTTAGTGCTTCGATGATAAGATCATTTAAGATAATTAAGCTACAATGAGCTATAATTTAAGATACAAATCATGATGAGAAGATAATAATTTTAGTTATTGTTTGGTTGACGGAAAACAAGATAAAAATGATAAATACAGTACATTTGTTAGACTAGATTGCATAGTAGATAAAAAAACATTTTTTTTAATTATAAGATCTTATACAAATATTTTATGTTTATTTTTAAAAGCACCATTTTTCGGTCAGTTACCTTAGCACAAATTTATATTACTCCCTCCGTTTCACAAAGATTGTCCTACTTCGACCGGACACGAATTTTAAGAAATGTAATGAAAAATGAGTTGAAAAAGTTAGTGAAATATGAGTCCTACTTTTATATATTACTTTTATAATAAAATGTGAGTAGGAATGAGTTAGTGGAATATGAGGTCCACTACCGAAAATAGTAAAAAGTGAAATGGGACAAACTTTGTGGGACGGGCGGAAATAGAAAAATAGGACAATCTTTGTGGGGCGGAGGGAGTATAATTTATGTTTTTAATTTATTTAACTAATTTTCAATTAAAAGTACTTTGATACCCTAAATTAATTAAAGATAAAATGTAATATAACATTTTTGTTATTGTGCAATATATGAATATGTTTATCTTATTATGATTACGATTAAGTAAACAATTAAATTAAAAATTAAGCTAAGTTAGGATTAATGTGATCCAAATGAATTATTACATCTACTTAGGATTGTTTAAGCTAAATGAACTGATATTTAGGCTGTTATATTGATGAATAAATTAGTTAATTAATAGTATAAGGTAAAATAGAGAGTAAAATAGGGCCGCGTTTCTCTTTCTGGCGGGAACGGCCCATATCCGAGTTTATCTAACCTTTTGACTTTTTGTGAGGGTAATGGCCCACCAATACACCAACATTACTTAAGGGCCTGAGTCACAAAACTTGAGATAGCAAACTGAAATTCTCAATACAGTAGCGGAGAAGATAGTGATGGTGAGTGATGTGTGGTTACCCGTCCGCAACTTTGCATAGTAACTCCCGTTGGTCGTCTCTCAATAAACAGAAGACAAAATCAACAAAATAGTGTCTTAACCAAGAAATTCTCTTCTGGTTTTAATGAATTCAATCTGGTCACTTAGTTATAGTAGCTGCACCAGTTATTGTGGAACCCTTGAAAGATGTATTGCCCGTGGTAAGTGCTCCTTCAAGCTTAGCATTGCTCAAATTCACCTAATTAAAAGAGGGGTCATACAAACACTTCTATAAGAGAACAGAAACAGCATTGACACCTTTGTTACATTAGCCAAGGAGAAATCTGCTCCTCGGAGATCAGCTCCTGAACATGACAAGTCTTTTTAAGAAAGGAAAAACAAGATATACATACATTTCATTGGTTCAAACAAAACAGTATCTACTAGTTTCATATGTCGACTTGTTAGCATGAACAAGCTCCCATAAACGAAGCTTAAGATTACAGAATGCCATCTTCATTTTATCTGCTCTCTATGTCAATTATGTAGGCTACACTTTCAGATGTAAATCATTGTCGCCATGAGTTACCTTAACTTTTATAGGGTAATAAAATTTAGTCACAAAATCGTAGACATTGGTGCACGTTGTCGGACGGTGACGTAAATGTGATGGTGGGGATGCCTGATTGATACTCCTATTAGTTATGCACAAATTAATTTATAATGATGATGTTTTAATATGTCAGTGATGTATGATTGCTCTATTTGTACTATAGTAATTTATGATATTTATTTTAAAAGTTTTTTATTAAATAAATGAAATTTAAACATTAAGCTATTTAATATTTCTTTATTTCTCTTGATAGTATATTGCAATTATTTTTAGATTTATATATAAACTTTTTTTTATATTTAATATTCAAGATATTTAATTTATAAATATTCAAGCTATTTATTGTAGTTTAGAATGACACGTGTCACCATTTTTGGCGGGAAAATGAGTGTTATATATGCATTGTACTACCACAGTCTGTGTATATATGAAAGCATACGTATTATCAATATTATCGAGAAAGGAGAAAGTGTGTAAATAATCTTTATCAGAAAAAAAAGGCTTGCAAAAGCCTGCAATCTTTATAAGTTGTCATGGGAGCTGGCGTGCCAATTCAGCCAAAACATATCAAAAGTTCTGTAAAGCGTGTAGTAATACTTAAATTTTAATTTTAATTTTAACTTTAATTAAAAAAAGCTAAAATGCGTAAAAATAATTTGTGTATAAATACCAAGTCACATGTTGGTGAAATGCAGTGTACAAAATCAGAATTTGTTTGCAGTGAGGAAATACTCCAAGTTTCACATATAAAAAAATGGCATCATCAAATTCATAGTAGGACTTTTGTTTCACTTCAGGGGATTTTTTGTAGTGGGAATGGAAGAAGAGAGTGAGATAGATAGAGAGAGAGATGGTACTTCTGTGTGAAGCTGATGCAAAGACCACCATCTTCTGTACTTGTACACCACGAGTGAGAATTCTTTGGTATTGTGTATGAGAAGTTTGAAGAGCAACATTCATGAATGAGTAAAAGCCAAAAGGGTGTTCCAACTTCCAAAATGATGATATGCAATAAATGAGATTCTTCTTTATCAAGAAGACCCTTCCTTACTTGGAGATCTATAATGGAACACTTGATACTCTCGCTGAATTTTTATTAAACGTTTTTGGGTAGCTGCCATAAGAATTTCATTTGTGTTTAGCTTTGTAGAACCAGATCGACACCGATGATGGGCTCCTAAATCGAGACATGGTCGCAGATGGAGGTCTCGGGTTGGGCTTCGGCGGCGGATTCGCTATTGCAGTCGATGATGATCGAGCGGAGGATTATGGTGACAGCTGACAATGAAGAAGCAAGCCATGGCCGCCAGAATTGATTGAACAAGACGGTGGATTCTAAAGAGTAATGTGTTGAAACTGAAAGTGTGTACTATCGCAGTGGGCCAAATAGATTTTGAAACTGAGTCAAGATCACATTTTTGTATCGATTAGTAAATCTTTTGTTTATTATAGTCGGTTTATAATAATGCATGTATAATTTTGTTATTCTATACTTGAATGAGTACTAATGATATTTCCATCTTTGTTCTTTAAAATATAGAATTCACTTTTTTTTTTTTTTTTTTTATTCAATTTCGCGCTCTAAAACCTTTATTGCCTCGTGACGTTGTTAGAATGACCTTTTTGATTTTATGAATTATTGGATCCAATAAAAATAGTTTTAAACAATGATTGTATACGATTAATTTTTTGATGTGTGTGTATTTGTTTGTACCTTTATATATCGTAATTCCATATTATATTCAAAAATTTTATAAAATGACAAAGAAGGTTAATTACAAAAATTAAAAGGTGAGTAGTTGATTTGAGCACATACAAAGTAATGGTTAATTGTAATTAATAATTCCTAGCTACAATAGTTTTGAACAATAAGGGTAGTGGCAAGTTTTACTTCCACTAATGTTATTGTAGTTAGAGAGAGATCCAATGATTCGGGAAATGACAACATAGATAACTATCCTCATTAACTATTTATTTAAACTTTCTTCTCAAGTTTATGATGAACAATAAATTTTGTTTGCCAATTTAATATTAATGGGAGGAATGTTTTTTTATGGACGAATGAATATAAATTCAAAGTTCACACCACAATATACTTGAACCCGGGGAAATTACCACTCTATTACTTGGTCGACTCACACACATATTGGATGAATGTATTTCTATTTATGCATGGTTAAAAGAGACTGAAAAAACTTTCAGATGTAAATCATTGTCGGCATGAGTTAGCTTACGAAAAAAAACTTTTATAGGGTAATAAAATTTAGTCACAAAATCGTAGACATTGGTGCACGTTGTCGGACGGTGACGTAAATGTGATGGTGGGATGCCTGATTGATACTCCTATTAGTTGTGCACAAATTAATTTATAATGATGATGTTTTAGTATGTCAATGATGTATGATTGCTCTATTTGTACTATAGTAATTTATGATATTTATTTTAAAAGTTTTTAATTAAATAAATGAAATTTAAACATTAAGCTATTTAATATTTCTTTATTTCTCTAGATAGTATATTGCAATTATTTTTAGATTTATATATAAACTTTTTTTTATATTTAATATTCAAGATATTTATAAATATTCAAGCTTTTTAATTCAAGCTTTAGCATAAATATTCAAATTTTTGTAATGACGTGGTTAATGGTACATATGATATAGAAAAAAAAATATTTACAAAGTTTTCATAAAAAACATATCTTAAACTTATTAAAAGAAAAAATTATTAACCCTCATATCAACCCAATCATTCATTATTTTCAATTTAAATTATAAAACAACTACTACTACATTAGACCGTACATTCGGTGTCACTTCAACTCAAGAGGGAAAGTAAAATTTCAAATCCTTTTTACTAAGTAATTATATTAAAGGCGTGTTTGATAAGTTAGTAATACCAAGATAGAGAATTATATATGGACATTTCTAATTGTTTGATACTCCCTCCGTTTCTTCATAGTTGAGTCATTTTTCCATTTCGAGAAGTTTCTTCATAGTTGAGTAATTTCCATATATGGTAACTTTTTTCTCTTTCTTACTTTACTCTCTCTTACTTTATTCTCTACTTTATTCACTTTATATTTTATTCTCTCTACATTTTCATCTCTCTTACTATTTTATCTATTTATTTAACACACCCAACATTCATTTCTAAAACTCCGTGCTGAAAAGTTCCGCATCAACTATGAAGAAACGGAGGGATTATCATAGTTAGCTTAACTCAAAGCCCAATATAAGACAATGGTCCTCTCCAATCTTACCAAAATTATAACTTTAACCATGTTTATGTAACTCACCAATTTGTCAAGTTAAGCCATGTTATTTAATATACTATACAAATTTAGATAATTTCTGTTCTATCAAACAACAACGAAAAAAATCATATCTTTGCATATCTTGACATGAAGCCCGTATTTCTTATCTTATTTTACATATCTTCTCATATCCCATCTTTTTTATCAAACGAGTCCTAATAGTATATAGTTAGAATTCATTTGACTTTGATTTAAAATTACTCATATTTTCTCTTTTTAGACTTTTCAAACTATTGGAACATTAGCTAAAAATTATTATGTGTATTTGCAGTTTGATAAGTGGCTTATATGGCAATATCACGCGAATAGGATGAAAAATAAAAATAATTCTAGAGTGGGTAGAATAGAATGAAAATAAGATAAAGAAACAATCTTTTTATTTCTGTCTCAAAACCTTTTCAAATAGAATTACATTTTTCTTTATTTATATGTCTTATTCTATTTCATCCACACGTGCTCTTCTTTTGTTACTCCGTATTTCTTTTATACTACTACACTCATATCAAATTTTAAAATAATATACAATCATCTGCCAATATATGAAATGTTTTATTGAGAGTGGGTTGGGAAAAATACAAATGCCTTTTTGTTGTTGTTTATAATATTTTAATTATTTAATATTACAAATACTTATTTTAATTAGTTCTTAGCTATAAATATTTTTTTATATTATTTACTCTATATTCTTTATTTTAAATTAATATATCTTCATTATTCAAAACTCTTTTGTCCTGTGCATAACACAGGTGGTAACACTAGTTGGTAAAGTAAGAGAGTGAGAGGGAAAAAGTGGTAGAAGTAGTGTTAGTGGATTCTGAAATCCATATTTGAAATGATGCACGCGTAAGGTTAGTACTCCCTCCGTCCCAAGGAAGATGACCCCTTCTTGGGACGGCACGGGATTTTATGCATGTTAATTTTAAAGTTTTTAAAAATAGAAAGAGAAAGTTATTGAGTGTTAAAAATTATGAGAGGTGAATAAAGTAAGAGAGATTAAAGGTTGTTGATGTTTAAGAGTAAGAGAGATGCAAAAAGTAAGAGAGATAAAATGTTGTTGGGTGTTTAAAAGTAGGAGGGATAAATAAAGTAAGAAAGGGAAAAGATAATTGAGTATTTTAAATATTTCCTAAATAAGAAAGGGGTCGTCTTGATTGTGACGGACGAAAAAGGAAAGTGAGTTATCTTCGGTGGGATGGGGGGAGTATTTGTTTATAACTGGTCTAATTATAGTGAACATTCAAAATAGCAAAATTAGTTTATTTTTTTTTTTGGACGAGGGCTATATTTACATACATAAATTAAATTAAGTTTTTTTTTATAAATTCAATGGTGTGGGGCTTTGCGTTTCTAGCCCAATAAACCCTCAACGTACCTTCAATAAGTTAATAGCGGCCATATATTAAGGGTGTCTCCAACGGCGCCCTTTCCACTCGTCCGTTGGCGACGTTCGACCGGACGAGCGCCATAGTGGGCGGGAAGGGCGCCCACGCCCGTCCCGAGTGCCCCTGCGATGGCCTCGCCCCTCCCGTCGACGGGCGAGTGGGACGGGCGCCACTGTGGCGAAGGTCGCCCGTCCCGGTCGGACGTTCGACATTTTTATTTTTATTTTTTTTAATAAATAATAAACTATGTCTTTTTTTTTAATTTTGTAATTTTTTTAAACTATGTTTTTTTTGGAAGGGGATTATGTAATTTTATTTTTAAACTATTTTTTTTTTTTAATTATGTACGTTTTTTTAATTATGTAATTCTGTTTTTTAATGTAATTTTCGTATTTCCCGTTCGTAATCGTGTCGAATTTTATTTCCGTGAATTTAAATTTTAATTGTGAATTAATTTAATTGTGGGAAGGGCTAGTGGGAGGGGCGAGTGGGAAGGGCTAGTGCAGTGGGAAGGGCTAGTGATGTGGCAGTGGATTAAGAGGGGCTAGTGCTGACGTGGGAAAGGGCGAGTGGGAAGGGCGCCGCCGGAGACACTCTAAGAAATGGGCCAAAGAATCAATATAATAGTAAGCTATATATGTTAAAATATAGTAATCAAATAGAGATAGAGAAATTTTTTTTTGGAATACTGTTAGTTGAAAATGGATAAATGGGAGAACGAAAATATGTAAGAGGAATAAACTAGTGAGAGAAAGACACTAGTATTTTAAAAAAAAATTAAAATGAAAAAAATGAGGCTATTAGTCGTGGTATGATGAAACGAGCCGTTTTAAGAAACAGGGGGACATCTTTTTTGGTCCACGAACTTTGTCAAAGTATCATTTTAGGTTCGTCAACTTTGAAAATATCATTTTAGGTCCGTCAACTATGAGTTAATATCATTTGAAGTACTTTTTCACTATTTCCAAATTTTTCTGGACGAAAATGTCCTCAATACCTTGAAGGGTATTTTAATAAACTTTATCACATACTCATACTTTTTATAAATATTTTTACTATATATTTTTGACGAATTTTATAAATATGATTTAACCTTCAATAAGATATGGATACTCGTAAAAATTAATGTCACAATCAATAAACGATACTTGAGTATTGATATATTGATATTATTTTTAAATAATATATCAACATTCAAGTATCGTCTATTGACCGTGACCTTGATATTTTACGAGTATCCATACCTCAAAAATATTTTAAATTTTTTTAATAATATAATGTTGAAGAAACTTTTCTTGCATGTTACAAAATTAAGTGATAATATTGAAGGCCAAATTATATTTAGAAAATTCGTCGAAAAAATATGAGTATGTGATAAGTTAGTTAAAAATATGTACTTTCAAGGTATTGAGGGTATTTTCATCCATAAAATCTTGGAAATAGTAAAAAAGTACTTCGAATGATATTAACTCATAGTTGATGGACCTCAAATGATATTATCAAAGTTTACGAATCTAAAATAATACTTTGACAAAGTTCGTAGACCAAAAAAGATGTTCCCTCTAAGAAATAATAATCCACTTGTACTCAAGACATAGTTCATTTTGTCTTTTTGGTGCGTCAACCTAAATTAGTTTATTTATAATTTTGGAATCTGTCTTTTTCATCACGCTTTAAACTACCAATGATGTAGGTTTTCACCGTCCAATAATATTATTTTCACAAATTCTTTTCTCATTTTCTTTTCTATTTTTTTAGTTTTTTATTAAACTTTCTATCTTTTTCAAAGATTTTATTTTAAAAGGTCGGAAGAGAATATAAGAAAGTGAATACAATAACTCATCATGTTCTTCAATTATTTAAACCGAGTACGAAGGGTATATGCAGCGCCATGCCTTGAACAAGTTTTATTAGATTGTTAACATATTTATTATTTATATTACTCCCGCGTCCCATAATAGGAATCATATTTGATTAAGCATGAGTTTAAGAAATGTAAAAAAAATTGGATTAAATAAGTTGTGGAATATGAGTCTCAATTATATATACTGGTTCTACCCCTGCCCCCAAAGATGGATTCATTCTTTGTATGTTTGTCACCGTGAGAACTACGTTTGGGCATTCATCTCAAACTCCATCTCCTTCCATCCCTCTCTTTTGACCCAACTCAGCACCTCTCTCAAGCTAAGAAGCTCGGCCATAGAAGGGTCAGCTACCCTTCCCACCTATCCGCACATCGCCGCTACCATCATCCCTTCAGAATTTCGAACAACCGCCTCACAACCTACTTTTCTTTGCCCCAGGAACACAGCAACATCTATATTGCATTTTAGTACACTATTCTGCGGCTTCACCCATTTTTCCTTCAATGAGGTCTCCCACCCCGTCCCCGTCCACCAATATCATTTTGAACCTGAGCTTCTCTCCAAGCCGTCAGACAACGACGAGCAGCACCAGTAATTCCAGCAGCTGACCCGTTCTCATTCTGCCAAATAATTTTGTTTCTGTTAAACCATAGATGCAACAACACAACAACCACTTCTTCAACTTCCACCTCTAAATCACCACCCACTATTTTTTCCAACCATTCAATTAACCCCCTCTCACCTGGCGAGATTATTGGCACTCCAAGCCTCTGCCAACAATCACGAGCAAGACCACAAGAAATAAGACAATGGATAATAGTTTCTGTCTCAAAGTTGCACACCGGGCAGATCTCCGAAACCTCCATCTGGAGTTGTCGCAATCGGTTCCTCGTTGGAAGGAAATATTTACATGCCTTCTATAAAAATATTTTCACTTTAGGTGGCACTTTTAATTTCCAGAGTTTACTCCACACCATCGAGTATATATCCACTCCAAAGGAGCCGTCGCACAAAAACTTATATGCTGAGCGTATAGAGAAAGATCCCTTTTGCTCCGGCCACCAGAATAATGCACCCTCTCTAGAGCTCCGGGCCAGTGGGATGCTCAGCAGCTGCTCTGCTTCTTCTTCATTAAACACAGCTCTCCCCACTGCTTCATTCCACACATGTGCACCCTCAAAGAGCAACTTTGACAATATAGCATCACAGAATCGAACATCTCTACAAGAGATTGGATGGAGTATATCGACACTCGGCCACCAATTTCTCCCATAAATGGGCGTTTCTCTTCCATCGCCAATGTGTTGCCTAAAGCCAGCCTTCAATCGATCTTTGACTGCCACTAATCCACTCCAAAACGAACTTTGATTACCCACCTTTCTAGCATCAAGAATCTCATGTCCAGGAAAATATCGAGCTTTAAGAACCCGTCCAAATAACGAGTCAGGATTCTCAATCAATCTCCATAGCTGCTTTCCCAACATTGAGATATTAAATTCTTTCAACTTTCAAAAGCCCATACCTCCTTTACATTTTGGCACACAAAGTCTATCCCAAGCCGCCCAATAAATTGTTTTCTTATGTTCTTATCTCCCCACCAGTGACCATTTAGTATTTTTCCAAGGTCATCACAAATTCCGTCTGACAGTAGGAACATATTTATCCAATAGATGGGTTGGGCCTGTATCACACTTTTAATAAGTACTTCTTTCCCTGCCTTAGAGCAGAGATTTATTCCATCCTACCACCCTTGTTCGTACCTTTTTTTTTTAGAAACCAAAAAGCAACCTTTTTATCTCTCCCAACAAACATAGACATCCCTAAATAAATACCACATCCATCTGATAAATTTACACCAACCATGGAAAAGTATTGAACCTATAGATGAGTCGGTGACTAGACGAAATATTTATCACCTTCCATCCATCCCATCTAATGTGTTATTCTAGCATATAGTTTTATACTACAATATTGGTATTTGTGAGTTAAATGAAAATAGAATAAAATTAATAGAGTGATATTTTTAATATTAATAAAATGATAGTATTTTTTAATTTGAAAAATATGTCATTTAAATGGACGTCTAAAAAATAAAATTTGTTACTATTTAAAATTAGACGGATGAAATATTTATTTTATACTATATACAAAATATGAATGCAATCAATAACGAATAGGTTAATACTGTTCCGCCACAAATTCTCGTATCAAGAAGCATCACAAATCATGACATGTAGAAAGGTGAAATCTCCAACATAAATTATCACAATAAAAATGAGCCGAACCCGAATATTGAATATATCAATTTTATAATTATAAATACAATTAATTATAAAATTAGAGAAGATCTTCCTAGAATAAACCGTGGGGACTAAAGTCCAATTAATTAGCCGATTACATTAAATGCTAAAACCGCTTGTAGTGAATCAAACTCCAGCCTATAAAATTAATAAAAAAAGTTTTATCAACTAAACTTGATTTCATAGTCTACCCCTATTTATCTTCGTCTACAATTAATAATTTTATTTTTCTAATTTGAATAATCCATAAACATTATTCTATTTTTTATATATTTATCTTTGAAATAAAGTGAATTACATATTTCCCTAATATTACTTAAATTATGAAGTGCTATTTTTAGAGAGTTGTCAAATTCTAATATATTCACACTTTTCAAAATCTGAAAAATAAATCACTAAAGATAAAATTATATGTTTATGTGAAAACATATTTAAAATTCGCGAACAAAACTTCTTTCCGAACTTAATTAGACATTATCATTTTGCCCAACGCCATTTTATCCACGTGTTTTAAACCGGTTGCCACGTCAGCACGCAATTTTCCAAAAAAGAGAAAGGTTGGGATGATTGTCCTTTTCCCAATCCCAATTTGCCATTTTGTAAATATCTCTAGTGAGATTAATGTTAGTAATTAAATGAAGGGAGTATAAAGTGACACTCCCCCACTCTACAAAACCTTACACCATAAACAAATTTGTCTCAACACACACAAAAAAAAACTATGGGTTCTAACTCTCCCCCAACCCTACACTTTGCCATCTTCCCCTTCCTCTCCCAAGGCCACATCATCCCCCTCCTCCACCTCTCCCGCCTCCTCCACCGCCGCTCCGCCGCCGTCACCATCTTCACCACCGCCTCCAACTCCCCTCCCATCCGCGCCGCCCTCTCCGACACCAACATCTCCGTCGTCGACCTCCCCTTCCCCCAAAACACCCCCGGCGTCCCTCCCGGTGTCGAAAACACCCAAAACCTCCTCTGCGAGTCCTCCTTCGCCCCCTTCGCCAACTCCACCAAACTCATGCAAAAAAGCTTCGAATCCGCCCTCGAAAACCTCCATCCTCCGCTCTCCTGCATCATCTCCGACTCGTTTCTCGGGTTCACTCTCCAATCCGCCAACAAATTCAACGTCCCGAGGTTCGGCTTCTTCGGAATGGGGGCTTTTTCCTGCACCATGTACGAAACCCTAGGCCGAGAGAGGCCTCATTCCGCCGCCGCCGATTTAGACGAGGCCTTTCCGATGCCGGGGTTTCCCGGCCTCATGCTGACGAGGAACGACTTCGAGCCGCCGTTCAACGCGGCGGCGCCGGTGGGGCCTTATGTCGATTTCATGAAGGAGCAGATGGCGGCTCTGGCGAAGAGCGATGGCTTGATCGTCAACACTTTTTATGAGATGGAGCGGTCTTGTGTTGATTACTGGGATCGGAAAATCGGGCCGAAAATGTACTGCGTCGGCCCGCTGTGTGCCGCCGCGCCACCGCGCACGGCGGCGGCGGCATATTTCCGGTTTTTGGATGAGAAATTGGCGGAGGGGAAACCGGTTTTGTATGTGGCGTTTGGGACGCAGGCGGAGGTGTCGCCGGAGCAATTGAGGGAGATCGCAATTGGGCTCGAGCGATCGGAGGTGAGTTTTTTGTGAGTCCTCTGATGCACTATTTATTAACACTAAAATTAACTGCAGTTTGTTTGAGTTGTGAGATGATTTTTCCACTGATGCACTATTTATTAGCACTAAAACTAACTGTAAGTATACGATATATGTGAGTTTTTTTGAGTCTGATGCACTATTTATTAGCACTAAAACTGACGGTAAGTATACGATACAGGTGAATTTTCTGTGGGTTTTGAAGGGGGAGAGGGTTGAATTTGTAACCGGTTTTGAAATTAGGGTTGGAGAAAGGGGGATTGTGGTGAGGGAATGGGTTGATCAGCTGGAGGCGCTGAAGCATGATGGGGTGAGGGGGTTTCTGAGCCACTGCGGGTGGAATTCGGTGCTGGAGGGGATGGCCGGCGGCGTGCCGATTGTGGCGATGCCGTTTATGGCGGAGCAGCACCTGAATGCGAGGCTGGTGGCGGAGGAGCTCGGAGTGGGGATCCGGGCGATGCCTAAGGGAGGGTCGGTGAGGGGATTGGTGGAGGCGGAGGAGGTGGAGAGGGCGGTGAGGGAGCTGATGGGAGGGGAGAGGGGGGCGGAGGCGCGGCGGAGGATGGTGGAGTTGGGTGAGGCGGCTCGCGGCGCGGTCGGGGAAGGGGGGTCGTCGGTGCGGACGTTGGATTTGCTGATTGATGAGATGAGACTTCGTGCTTGTGTAATGTGATGGTATAATGTTTTTATTAGTACAATATTTGAAGTATTAATGCAATTACAATTACAATATTTATTCAATTTAATTAGCTCTTCTATTTCAAATTTTGTTTAGATTATAAAAATTATGACTTATCATCAAACATATATACTATCTAGAAAATTGTAAAAATAATTAAGTTCGCACAAAAATAAATTCATCCAATACTGTAGACCATCGTTCAATATAACAACGAAAACGAAAAGTATGTCTTAGACCAAAGGTATCGGATTTGATTATTTCGTGATGCAATCCTTAAATTTATGTTCCTTTACTATTAGAAAAAGTAAATAAAAGAAATATTCTTTTTGTCCAATTTAAAATGTCCATATTATAAAATGATACGAGATTTTCAAAAGAATTGTTAAGTGGAATATGTTTAGGAAAAGATATTTGAATATTTTAATAATGATAAAAAAAGATGAATTTATTTTTAAATAAAATTTGGACATATTGGGTGGAAATATATACGTACTAAAAAGTACTAATTGAAAGATAGAACTTTGACTCCGTGTATAAATCCACAGTCAATAAAAGTAATTCAAAGATAGAACTTCGCTTAAATCCCTTGGGGTGCAATAATAAATGAAAATTGCTAACTGCTGGAAGTTGACTTTGCTGTATATCATAAAATCTCCACTAATAAATTTAAATTGTACTAAAAGTTAAAGTATCTACATTAATGGCATTAATTGGGATGTTTGCCTGCATACGGTCAATTTCAAAATCAAAGTTAGTGTAAAATTGTTTTATTTTAAATTGAAGTCGTTCACATGCAATGCATCAATCCTAGCCCCACCAGAAATATAATTTCGACTCTAAACTAAATTATTTTACTACGAATTACAAACATTCGTTGCCAAAACAATTAACCATGTTACTTAATTAGTTAGGGTTTATTATAGTATATCCAAATTAGTTATAAAATTAATTTTCAACGTTCATTTTTCTTACATAGTAATTAACTGTTGGGGTGGACAAACAATGTTTGTGAATGCTCACAGATTGCCTAATCTGAAATTCTGTTAACAAGATTGATCACGCTGTTAATTATTTAAAATTTTATAGAACTCTCATGTGTTTTTTTTATATCATAGGAGAGTATTAGTCTCAATTGAGTCGGTAGTACCAATTACTTCATTAAATCATGCAACTTTCAACAGATAACAAATTATTTATAGTAATTTTAAATCATGCAAGTTTGAAAGTCTTTTCGGAATCGACCCCATAAAATTAATATTTTTGGTCTGATATTCTAACATAGTTAGAAGGACGAATCCATCCAAAATTAATTGGGATATGAATGGTTTCCTCAGCTGATGTAGCTGGGCTCCACGCAATTATTTATGTAGTACTATAATTTAGTAACTAAATAAATAATTTGGTCAATTATTAATTGAATAAAGTATTAAATTTAATTGGACATTTTTAAACACAAAAATTCAAGATTTCTATATATGATATTCATATAAAAAATCATTCTATTTGGTTATATGTATTGTGATTGGCAAAAACATATACTCGTTCAATCTCATTCAAGATTATCTCCATATTTTTTAATGGTACGATGTTTTGGGTGGAGTAGTTAAATATGATCAATGTGATTGGATATTTTAATGAGGAGGTATGAAAGAAAAATTTGTTTCTAAATATGGAAAGTGGAGAATGAGATAAAATGCAAGGAAAAGATGAACATCTTGAATGAACGGAGATAGTATATTTCTCTTTATGGTTTCAAAAATAGTTTCTCTCTCTTTTATATTTCTATCTCTAGTAGTACTATATTTATTCACTAAATATTGAAGATAGGAGCACTGTTGTGGTTATAGTTGAAAATATTGTGGTAACATAGTTTTCCAGTTTTGACTGAATATACAGTCATAAATAACATCTCCATTATTAAATTAGTGTTTCTATTTGTTTGCTTTTCCCAAGCACAAGCTGACTCTAAAATTGTTGTCTATCACTTTAAGTCATTCACATCTAATAACTAAACTATAGGAACAGAAATATATGTGCGCATGTGAGTTGGCGTAAAAATGTTGATGTCGAGGCTAGAGATTTCAGATTAAAGTTCTCCATATCGCAATTTTTAAATTTGAATTTATTTACCTAAAAAAAATTAGAAACATGGTTTACATAATTTAGGAATTTCAGAGTATCTAATTAATTAACTTAACACTAAACATATAAATGGTTTACATACTTCAGGAATTTCAGAGACACGCCTCAATCAATTTCAAACAAGCTGCTACCAAGCTTAGCAATATCAATTTTAGGGTTAGTAGCTAATTTAACATTAATTTTTGTTAAATTCATGTTTTAAACATGAACTGTTAATATGGTGAAAAATTAATTTGTAGTAAATTTACCAGGTTTAAATTTTACAGCAAATTAAAATCCTCTGTCTCTTAAAAATAATTTTTTTTTGAAATGATACAAATATAAAATTGGTAAAGTAAAAAAAAATAGAGAAAAATGTGTTAGTAAATGGGTCTCACCTCATGAATTTCAAACTATATATTTGAACTAACCATTATGTGTTATTTAAATTGTAAAATACAGCCTAAGTAGAGTTTTTTTTTGGAGCTCAATAATTCAAGCCCAAACTCATAATTTCAAAGGCCCATAGTCTAATAATATCTTACAACATTGCATTGCTTGATAGTTGAAATTTTATACTCCCCATTTTCTAAGATTTAATGGTCCCAATATTTATATGGTTGGAATGGGATCATGTTCGATTTTGTAGTATAAGAAACGTGTATGCCATATAATGTTTTGTGCGTAGACACATATTAACATAGCGTGATATATAAATAATTTGACGTTATATTTTTTTAAATTTTAGTGATATTTTTTAATACCATTTCATATAGATCCTGACATATTAGACGATGTGACACAAAAGCACAACACTATGTCCAAAGTTCAATAATACTAACAGTTAATAATAGGCTATAAATTTATAAATTTTGACCGAAATTCAGTATTTCCCACTGAGTATGAATTACCCTGAATTGAACCGACGGAGAACCTATGATTATGTAGGTGGTCAAACCGGTCAATATTAGAAACAAAGTCGATTTTGTATGTAACTTGGAGCTTAAAAATTTCTTTCAAATTTCAACAAATTCCAAATTGTGAGAATTAATACAACATTAGTTCATATTTTTGCAACTAAATTTTAAGTTTATTTTTAGCTAGTCTAAATAACGTCATTTTTAATAAGTGCAAACAACATTTTGTGCATAACTTGAGCTTAAAATTTTCTCACAATTCAACAGAGAAAATTCACTATACTAAACAAGTTCATAATTTTGCAACTAAATTTTAACATCATGAAAAATACTCCAGACTTTTATCAAAGTTTGTAATTTTAGGGACAAATAACCCTATTATCATTATAAAAAGACAATTACATGATCAAAATAACACATGGACCTTATTAAAACTGTTTTATCCATCCATGTCTGAAGCAATTAAACAGTTTTATCTTACAACCAAGCAGGATTCTTCAAAGGGGAAACCACAGCTTTCACCTGCAGGTAGTTGCTGAGGCTGTAGATCCCCTTCTCCCGCCCGATGCCGCTCATCTTGTACCCTCCGAACGGGATCCCCGCGTCGAACACGTCAAAGCAGTTCACCCACACCGTGCCGGCCCTCAACCCCCTCGACAATGTGTTGGCCGTGTCAATGTTAGATGTAAACACGCCCGCTGCTAGTCCATACCGCGAAGCATTTGCTCGTCTGAGCACCTCGTCGATGTCCCTGCACGCCCCAACATCGATCACTCGTGCCACACTTGTACAAATGTGTAACCAAATTAACAAGAGTAGTGCAAGACTTACTTGAACTTCAAGATGGATTGGACCGGCCCGAAAATCTCGTCCTGTGCTATCAACATATCGTCCTGTTTCACACTCGTCAATTAGGATCGTAAATAAATGAGTAAAGGACAATTTTGGTCATAAACATATGACCCAAATACGAATTTGGTCCAAGACATTCACTTTTTGGAAAACAGATCCATAACAAATGAAATCCTTGTCGGAGTATTCCTTTTTTGACTGTTCCGTCAAAAAAAGGACTACTTCGGTGACATTTTCATTTGTTATGGACCTGTTTTTCAAAAAAGTGAATATTTTGGACCAAATTCGTATTTGGTCATATGTTTAGGACCAAAATTGACATTTACTCTATAAATAAATCCACATCGACTTGGACCTACTCTGATACCAAATATAGACAGCCATACCTTAACGTTGGAGAACACCGTTGGCTGAATGAAGTAGCCTTTTGATCCGAATCGTTCCCCTCCGCATTCCAGAGTGGCATTGCTGTCAATGCCCGATTTTATGTAGCCAAGAACCTTCTGGAACTGCTCCGAGTCGATCTGATAAGATGTCGAAAGCAATCTTTAAGCAGATCATACGACGAATGTGGTTACAGTGTACAAATGCAGAAAGTTACTTACCTGTGGACCTTGCTCGATCTCTTTCTTGAAGGGGTCGCCAACCGTGCGTCTAAGAGCGCGTGCCTTAGCCTTGGCAATGAACTCGTCGTGGATCTTTTCGTGGACATATGTGCGCGAACCAGCGCAGCAGCATTGGCCCTGTTTGATGGTGGATTTGAGTGATGAAATTTAAGCATTTGATCATCAAATTGAGGTAGTTTATTTAACCTGGTTAAAGAAGAGAGCAAAGTGTGCTAGCTCCACGGCTCTATCGATATCAGCGTCCTCGCATATGATGAATGGAGATTTGCCCCCGAGTTCGAGTGTTACCGGCTTGAGATTGCTCTTTGCAGCTAGCTCGAGGATGATTTTACCTGTCTCGGTTGATCCGGTGAAGGCAATCTGCAGAAGAGCAGCAGAGGTTTCATAAACTAAGTTGAGAGTTTGAAACTTAGATGTCACAAAATACCTTGTCTACATCCATGTGACTGGCGAGAGCTGCACCGGCAGTTGGGCCGTATCCAGACACGATATTGAGAACGCCCTCAGGAAGGCCGGCCTAATGAAAAGCCGAAACGAAATCAACCTTAGGCGGATGAGTATAACAAAAATTGAACTTGTTGGTAACAAGTTCAATTTAATCACATTGTTGATTTCAACTATGTTATGAATAAAGATACGTTGCACGAACAACAAAGACGAAAAGAAAGCTACCTCGTGGAACAATTTGGCAACGTACAAAGCAGTCAAGGGCGTCTGCTCGGCACTCTTGAGGACAATGGTGTTTCCACAAGCAAGAGCAGGGCCAACTTTCCAAGCGAACATGAGAAGCGGAAAGTTCCACGGAATGATCTGGCCAGCAACACCGATTGGCTCGTGCAGAGTCTGAACGTGGTGAGGTCCGTCAGCAGGCACTGTCAGTCCGTGGATTTTATCCGCCCAACCTGCACATACACGAAAAACAACCAGACTCTCACAAGTTTTGCCTCATTCAACAACAACATATCGGGCACTCAAACGATACGTTACCAGCATAGTAATGGAACAATCGAACAAACATAGGAAGTTCAGCTGTCAAAGCTTGCTGGTATGGCTTGCCATTGTCCCATGTCTCGAGCTGAGCTATCTCTTCAATGTTTTTCTCGACTAAATCAGCGAAACGCAGCATTATACGCGACCTTTCCTAAACCATCAAACACCATCAGGTATGTAACAATCTTAAAAAATGAAGGGGAATCAAAATGCACATATCCTTACATAAGCACTCATTTTAGGCCATGGCCCTTCGTCAAAGGCCTTACGAGCAGCTGAGACTGCGCGGTTGATGTCTTCCTTATCGCCCTCAGCAACGTGGGCGATGACTTCTCCGGTCCGGGGATCCAATGTGGGGAATGTTTTCCCTGAACAGAGAGAATTGCTGCTGATTAAGTCCATATCAATTGAACTATGCAGAAAGACTAATTCTTGCATAAATTCTATTACCAGATGCTGAATCCACAAATTGGCCATTGATGAGAAGCTTGGTGTAATTGATTTGAACAGGAGGAGTTATTGGCTCCTCAAGAACTGCAGCAGTACTAAATCTTTGCATTCCCCTTCCATTTCCATATCTTCTACCTATAAAAAGTACATCAATTATTAAAAAAACACATCTTTGCATTAATATCAAGTAATAGAATCATTTTGGTCTAAATCAATTCATTGGATGCTCAGAAATTGGATTCCTTGCAAGAAAATGAAAAAAGGGTCATTTACTACACGATAGAAAATACAGAAACTCATCATCAAAACATAAAACCAAGAAAAAAATCTCATCTTTAACTAGGATTATCAAGATTATCCACACCCATAAGTCTCAAAGTCCTAAAACACTTGCTTGAATCACTAGCAAAAACATGAAAATGAATCCACCATTTAATTAAACCAACAAAAAAGATCACAACTTTATCTAGGATTATCAAGATTACCCACACCCTTTAAGTCTAAAAGTCCTAAATCACTAGCAAAAACACAAACAGGAGAAAATCACCAAATGAAAAACAACAGTGGAGGTGAAGATGGATTGAAAAATCACCAAATGAAAAACACACAGTGGAGGTGAAGATGGATTGAAAAATCACCAAATGAAAAACACACAGTGGAGGTGAAGATGGATTGAAAAATCACCAAATGAAAAACACACAGTGGAGGTGAAGATGGATTGAAAAATCACCAAATGAAGAAGCAGAAGAGGTGAGAGAGAGAGAGCGAGAGAGCATGGAGGAGATTCTTCGAGCTGCCATGGAGAATCTTTTTTCCTTTTTTGTGAGCCTGCAAAATTTTGAAGATATGATGAAAATGGTGAAATGTATAGTCACCCTCTCACTTCACTCCAGCAAAATCCCCCTTAAAAGGCCTGTTTGGAAAGGTATATTCCAGAATTATAATAGGCTAACCTTTTACATCATGACGTCTAAATCCATATTTATGTGAGAAAATGAGCCAAACACGGCCTTATTTAATCTCCATATTCAACAAAGGTGACTTGTCTTTATCTTGCATGTCACTATTTGATTTCATAATTATCTCTATAGCTTTCCACGCCTTTACTTACCCATTCTCTCTACCAATCCAATCCAATTAGTGTTTTGATTAAGCATTATCGTTTAGCTTTTAATGATTATCGTGGCGTTTAATAATTAATGGCATAGCAACTAGAGAAAGAACAAAAGAGACATGCTTCAATACCAGATCAATTACCTTTTATTTTTCTAATTTTGAGCAAAATGTTATCATCAGTCAACATTTTCTTTTTGAAATTGACAGAACGCCACATGGGATATTTGTACTTGAAACTCAAAGTGATATTAGAAATAAAATATTATTGGTGAATGAAATAGAGGTAGGACTTAGGAGTACTCCATTTATTAATGTAAAATTTAGAATTATTTATTTAGTTAGGGAGAAAACTCATTATGCTTCCCATGTGGAATATAGTAGTGAGATAGTGTAAAAAGATTTGCGTTTATAGGTTGCGTGATTATGTTGGAATACAAAAGCCTCTAAATTTTCGTGTGATTGATTTTTTAATAATATTACTTATTTTATTCAAAAAAAGGAGATATAGAGATAATGTAATATAATAACTTATGGACCTTATACCTTTTGAAAAGATATTTTGAAAACTAATCCTTTGAGAGGATTTCGAGATTTGATCTGAATAAATAAAATTTATTTTTTATTGACACATGTCACTTAACTACCATCCTTAATTATTGACTTATATTTTGACTGATGAACTCGCCATAATTATTATTGCTATAATAAAAATGATCGCAAAACGTCATAATATATCAATCAATTTAAAGATATAATATAAATAGAATTTTCATCCTACCCCCTACGTTTTGAAAAAGTATTCAAAACTAGCTAGCAAAATTAGAATTGATTTCCTAAATTTAGAAAGAATACAATTTACAAAACTAGCATAAAATATTTTGAATAATAAAAATTGATATTTTGCTTTTTTCTATTTGTCACTATTTCTTTTATGTAAGTATTTTTATATCTTGTTATTTGGCTATAGTATTATTTTAGTAGCAGTATCATATGAATAATAAGACAAGAATGGGGTGGAAAGTTGTTACCTCGGCTTTCGAACACCTCTTTCCACTTTCTAGATGTTAACGAAGTGGCTTCACATTTATGGCATTGGCAACTCTTCAGATTGTAGAGATTTCAAAATAAAAATCATTGTTTTGAGAAGTTGAAAAAAATAAAATAACTGTACTGCCTTAAAGAAAAAAATATTTGTATACTTCCTATGTGTGTGTATTTATAAATAATAGAATAATTTGATTAGCAAAACCAAAGCCCAAGTTATATGCTACTATGTCCTCAACTTATAATTTTTTCCATCAAAATATCCATAACTTTCGATTTTTGTCCCTAATTCATAGCATTTGTGCTAAAACAATATTGTTATTTTTGCTAAAACAGTCATGTGTAAAAGAGCATCTCAAACTATGGCAAAATGATTCAACTTTTTGTGATCAAATTTTGTATAGCATTTTATGATAAATGCTTAAAGTTGTGGACATTTAACGAAAAAATGAAAATTGGGATATTTTTAAAAATTCACTAAAAGTCAAAAAACAGAAAACACTAACTACCAAAATATGACTATAGGAGTAAGAACAAGTGATATATTCCAAATGGATCACACTAATTCTCTATTGTTCTCGGATAGTGATTTAGAGACATAATGTCTCCATGACATAATACCCCTATGTCTCTTTGACATAAGATTAATCCAAATATGGACTAATATACCCTAATTGGATTATACATGCCAAATCAAATTAGATATATATCTGTATTGATTTTAGCTAAATTGTAATATTGTTTTCGTTAATGCGTAAGATTAGACTTTATTTTTACAAATATTAGGCAGATTTTTATATTTTTTTAAGCAGTAGTATTAGGAAGCTAGTATATTTTATTACTATATTATTTTTATATCTTAATTATATTCGTAATGTGCTTTGTATAAGTTTGATTTTCTTTCTATTTTTTATACTTTTTATATACCATTAGTTAGTTTGTATTTTAATTTTTATATAAGATATCTCCATATTTTGTATTTTATTGTTTATTTTGTGATTATAATATTGTTAGTTTTACATAATATGACTTGTTTTCTTAATTCTGCTATAAAATAAGTAACTATTTTAATTTTATATTATGTATGACTTTGAAATTGAACATTATGGTGATAATAACATTACTAAACTTAAATTAGTAATATTAGTCTATATAATATTATTAAACTTAATTAGTAATATTATATAGAGTAAAGACCAAAATTGGTCCTGAACATATGCCCATTTTATGATTTTAGTTCTAAACTTTATCTTTTGAATTTTTTGGTCATGTACATTTCAAATCGAATCACAATTGGTCATCCGTTAACAATTCCGTTGAGTGGAGTGGAGCCAAAAAGTCTAATAGTACTATTTTATAAAAGAAATTTGACGAGTTAAGAACATATGATTTTATGATTTTATTTTTATCGAGGTTCAATTGTAACGTTTCAGAAATTAAGGATATATAGAGATTAAATTTTGGAAAGAACAAATATTAATTATGTAGACTTAGTAATTTATTTAAATTAAAATTATAAAAACTAATTTGATAAGAAATCCATTATAAATTATTTGCGGATAAATATATCTTACTTTATTAGATCGATAAATGAACACTAAATATATAGATGGAATTACACTATTTTAAAACTTTAAATATGTGTCTTTAAATAAAGTGTAAAGGCCAAAACTGGTCCTGAACACATGGTCATTTTATGATTTTGGTCCTAAACTTTATCTTTTTGATTTTTTGGTCATGCACATATAGAAATTTGATCATTTTGGTCCTCCGTCAATATTTCCGTTTAAAACTAAAATCAACGAGTTTAATCCCAATTTAGACCAAATTAGACTTTTAATTCTAATTTTGTACTCCCTAATTAATTCCCTAATTTGTAGAAACCCAATTAGCAAAATGCACTTTTGGAGAAAACCCAATTAGTCCGCCCTCTTCTCGCCGTCGCAAGCCACCCTCCTCCATCTCACTCTTTTCTTTCTCTCTCGCAGCTTCCGTCTGCCGTTGCTGCCACTGATTCTCCGTCGCCGCTGAGTTTGGTACGAGCAGCTGCTGTCAGCCACGATCATCCAGCGCTGCCGCTGCTGTGCGGTCGCGATGCAGACTGAAGCCGCCGCCGTCGTCGCGGTCAGCCCCTACTCCCCCTCGCCGCCACTGCCGGACACGCACAGGCAGCGGCGTCGCCTTCTTGTGTGGTGAAGAATCTGCCTTTGATAATCTGAACTTCTGCCCACTCTCTTGAGGGAATGTGTAACGTGAAAGTAATAGATAATTTTTAGGGTTTGCTGAAACTGATTTGGTTCCTAATTTTCAGGTAGTGCAGATCATGGCCTCAGTGATTTTGTGGAACGGAAAATCTTGGGTTGGCCGTTTAATTCTCATGGAATAATTGGATTTGCTATGATATGTGTGAGGTGATGTTGATAAAAATGTTTTTGGTCAGAATCTGAGCAGGAAAACGACGGCTTGGCGGCGGGGGCGCTGGGACTTTCTAGTGTGAAAACAGAGGCGAAGATAGAGAAGGAGAGGGTGAGGAAGAATGTGAGGAGAGAGACGAGGAAGGAGAAGGGGAAGATGGAGGACTGAAGGAGGGAGGGGAGGTGCGGAGGAATGGGAAGAGGGAGTAGAGCGAGCGGAGGGTCGACAAATGGGGCTAATTTAGTAAAATAATTAGAGAATTAATTAGGTTGTAAAAATCAGAATTAAAAGTCTAATTTAGTCAAAATCAGGATTAAACCCGTTAACCGTTAGTTTTTAACGGAAATATTGAGGAGGACCAAAATGATCAAATTCCCATATGTTCAGGACCACAAAATTCAAAAGATAATGTTTATGACTAAAAACGTAAAATGGTCGTATGTTGAGGACCAATTTTGGCCTTTACTCTTAAATAAATGAAAGAAAGATGTGATTAAAAAAAATATTGTCAATCATAAATATAAAGGTCGTATGCTCAGGGGCGGAGCCAAGAATTAAATTCAAGAGGGGCAAAAATATACATAAGCAAATGATTGAAGAATTGAGAAGGAGCATTTTAGAAGAAACTCAAATAAATATTTTAATTTAAAGAAAAATTAGTATAGAAGAACATTTTTGAACAGGGGCATTGCCCCACTACTAATACATGTGGATTCGCCCTGCGTATGCTAACAAAATAATTGAATACGCATAATTAGAGCAATGTCCTTAATTAAGTATATTAATGAACAAAAGGGTAGTAAACTATATAAACATAACATCATTTTGAATACAAATAATAATATAATGTACAATTACGACTTTAACCTCATAATGTCTAAGACATTATGTCTCCAATACATTTTTGTTCTCTATTATAGGATATAACTCAAACTTGTCAAACACAAAATTTGACTATAGGATTAGTTGATCTTAGTTAACTAATCATTAGTAATTAATGAAATACTATTGATTAAGCAGCTAACACTCTTCAAAATAAGTACTTTTCCTCCGTCCCTGAAAGTTTGTCTCATTTTACTATTTCCATCCATCCCAACAAAATTTGTCCTATTTCACTTTTTATCATTTTTTGTAGTGGATCTCATATTCTCTTATCTCATTTTTACTCACATTTTATTATAAAACATATATAAAAGTAGGACTCACATTCTCCTAACTTTTTCTAACTCACTTTTCATTATAACTTTTTAAAACTCGTGTCAGGTCAAAGTGGGACAATATTTGTGGGACGGCGGGAGTATTCGTTTAATGTACATTTGAAATTTAAACATGAACTGTATTGTGAGCCCATTCTTTCCCTCACTTTCAATGGGGGAGTTGATCCGCGGATTCAACGATCTCCTTCGTGTTCATAGACAGTACGCACAGCCAGTGCGGGAAGAAGAAGAAGATGCCAAGGAACACGAGGACTCCCAAGTCAGCCTCCTCCCCAACAGCTGCACGACGAGGCCTGACCAAATAAATCTGGCTCGCGCACCACAGGCAGTATGCAACTGCCACTGCCAAGGTCAAATTCAGCGACTTGTGGTATTGCCTTCTCACCGACTTCAAGGGCTTCACTCTGCAAAAGGGGTAGAGCAACGATAGAATGAAACATCGCGATAGCCATTTGCTAGATCTCGACAAATTTACTGACAGACGAATCCATGAAACCTGTAGATGTATATAAAACCTCCAATTAAGGCTGCACAGAGAAGGCCAATAACAACAACAGCATCGGGATTGACTGGTGCTCGGGTTTTCCACCAGCCGGTGCTCAATATCCAAGTATACATGGAAGAATGCCCATTCTCCTGTAAATGAATGAAATCGATCCCGTTCAAGAAACTCACTCCAAAGCACGCCTCATAACAACGAAACCTCAAAAACTTCACTAGCATAGTAACGTTCATATATAGAATGATTTAGTCATGATCAAACATCGAGCAGCCTTGAACTCTAACTGCTGTTCGATAAAGGACATAAACCAGCAGAAGCATTACCTCAAACAGATGATCCAAGAAAAAATGTGACAAAGATCCAGCAAAGATCAACAAGAAGCACTGTCTCGCGTTTAAGGGAACCTAAACCACAAAACTCTTCATGAGTAACTACATCATCCTTTATAACGAACAAAGTTAGGACTGAATAGAAAGATCCGAACACAAAATGCATACTATACCATTCACTGCTGTAAACTGAGGCACACTACGAAAACATAAAACAGTTTGAACTTCATAATCCTCTACATTTCTCTAAAGACAGCCGAAATGAAGAATGATCCGTAACTATTTCCACTCGCGCATACTTCAACACAACTCATAATTTTCATACTACTATTAGCTAGTATAGTTCCTAAATTTCCTATCTTATATACACAAGTATAGCCTTAAAATCAACACTGACCCAACTTCTAAACAGCTTGTATACACATAATACATGGAGAACATCATATATGTGTTAAATTCTTCCATTTATTGGAGCAAACCATGTTTCTTTTAAAATATTTAACTGAGCATCATATTTTTTTTTTAAATTGAGGCAATAATAGCCTATGATGCACCGAATTCAAAATCTCAGCTAAATATTCTGGGGAAAAATGCACTTGACAAAATTTTAATCAAACTCAAAATTTCAATCCCTTTTAGGGTTAGGGTTACCTACCAAAGAGATCGCAATTTTAGGATACATGATCATTCAATTTCAGTTGGTGATGGCTTAAAATTTCCAGATTCGCCAGCAAAATTCATACATATTCCAACCCGAAGTTAATCCAAGTCTATGTAAGGAAATTCCTAATAAGGAAAAACATTTAAAAAACTAAAATTCATCATTATAAGTGAAAGTTGCGTTGATACTGACTGACCCCAGAGAAAGAATCAAGGACGCCCTTTTGCAGGAGAAATCGGGAAACCCAGGTGTAGAGAAGTGAAAGAGGGAAGCCCAGAATCAAAGCGTAGTAAAACGGGTTGTGGATCCATTGCTCGACGGAGGAGCCCAGGAACCGGCCCGAACCCATAGTTGAGCTCAGCCACTCACAGAACGACCCTATGTCCGGCCCGAAGAAGGCGTTGATGGCGTACGTGACGCAGTGGTGCGGCCCGAATCGCCCGTTCGAGACATGCATCAGCCCTTGGCCCGACCCGATGGCGTAGATCATGTGCGGGCCCGGGCCCGGCATGCTGCGATTTTGCGCGATTTGGGATTTGCTCAATCTTGGTATGTGATTTGTTTGAGATTGTATTTATCTTTTATTCAATGAAGTGTTCTTTTTTCCCTTTATAGATGTAAGACATTTATTAATATAAAAACATTTATTAAGATTTGGGGGAAGAAGACATTATTGATACCTTATAGGGGAAATTACAGCTGATGCTATTAATCACTAATTTCTACTGAGGTGTGGAATTAATTATTTAGTGTATACTAGTATATATTAGTAGTATAAAAACATAAATTACTTGACAACATGTGACTAGTTGCAAAACATTTAGGCTCACGGCTTAAATTGGACAAACTCTGTGATGGAGATTCCAGTTGGTGCCGACTGTTGGGCTCGGGCCTCGGCGATGAGGTTGAAGTGGAATTGTGTTCGCTACTACTATGTTGTGTGTGCTTAGGATAACGCTCATGGCATAGAGTGGTCTCATATTTGCGCTACCATATCATGTGGGCCACATGAAACAATGCATTAATTACTTTAATTATTTCTTAACCAATTCAATTAATAGTAATAGTACTTAATAAGTAGTTACCTTCAAACATTTTTAGAATTTACTGTAAAATTAATCTGCGCACGGAATATGCACGTATATCAAAGTGTTTATCTTATTTTCAAGATGAGAATATGTTTAGTCATTAAATTTATCTTCAACTAAAACTAAAACACAATGTTTTACCTAGGGGTGTCGAAACGGGTACCCGCGGGTACCCGCACCCGACTTTGGCCGAAAACTTTGTCCCGATACCCGTCCCGCAGTGAGTTGGGTATTACCCGATACCCGAGTCGGGTATCCCGCACCCGACACCGCGGGTACCCGACCCGAAGCCAATTTTTTTTTTTCCAAATCTTCTTTTTTTATTTATTTGTATAGTTTATAATACAAAATACTACTTGTTGAATGTTGTAAATTCTCACTTTAACCCTTTAACTTTATTAATTAATTTTGCTGAGAATTGAGATGAAGCATGTAATGTAATTGTAATATTTGATTCTCTGCCTTCGTGTGTTTCCAAAATTTTAAGTTAAAATGCTTAATTTCTCCTTCTATGTTGTTTACATACTGTAAATAAGGAATTAGAAACTTATATTTTTTTAAAAAAAATTGAAATATCTGCTTCAAATTTTCATGTTCCAAATTACCACCTGTAAATATGTAAATTCAAATTAAATTACAGTGCCAAAAAATCCAAACTCCTAAATTCATATCTTGGTTTGCAGAACGTTGTGAGGGTCGCGAGCAAGACTAATGCCACAGCTCCTGCTGTGGTCTGTGGTGCGTTCCGTGCACTTTTTGGGGCGATTGCCATTGATTCTGGGAGCTCAGACGTGGCCGGGGAGGTCTACGGGAAAACACGCGGTGGAGTTTGGAGCACGGTGACATTGTAGGTAATACTACATACAAATGGTGTATGCATTTGATAGTTCTGAGATTGTGATCTATCATCTATGCTTACTGTTATGTGTTTGAATTAGGTAGTGTTATGTTTATATTACTTGACTCTGTGTTTTGAGTATTCCGTGGTGAAATGACGATTGTAACTTTGCTTGAGGGCTGGACTCTCTAGCCTTTCAGTTGTCTTATAAATGGCTCTGAGTCGGGTTCTTGTCCTTACGAATGACAATGCAATATTGTAAGAGAAAGGCCTTGTTCAATAGTTTACTTAGAGCAGTATATATGTAGGTATCATCTTTGGGGAAGGGAATGGGGTATATGTCTCTTTCAATTCTCTGTTTCGAATTCAATTGAATCTTATGTTATGGTATTTATCATCTTGCAAATGCAAGTCTAGGATAAGTTATGCATCTAACTTTTTATACATGGAATTGGATCCAATTTGGCTAGAAAGGTTATACTCATTTCTATGAGTTTTTTTAGTCTGATTTGAATTAATAAACAGTTTATACTCGAATTTAAGATTTATTGGAATTTTTGGATTTGAATCGAATGGTTATACAGTTATACTCGTTTCAAGCAGTTCTTAAATAGTTTGTACTTGTATTTAGGAGTCTTTGAACTTGAATGTTTGAATAGTTTATGCTCATATTTAGGAGTTTTTGAATGAGAGACATATAATGGAATGATAATTTCAAGAGCTGGAAAGGACAGCGAGCGTCACGCAATCAACTCTTTGCTGTGTATCTTCATGTTGATTTTCTATGAGAATGACTCATGTCTAACTGTGCAAACTTGTTGGATACTTTTGGTATCTCATTTGGCATATACTCTTTGCTCTGTGTGATCTGTCGACGCCCCTGATTGTGATACTATATGGGCATGGTGAAGAGGTTACTTAATGTAACAAAAGTGTGTCAACAAATATTTGCTGATATTTGATGGCATATTAGGTGCATATCATTGTCATGTATATTGGCCCTATTAGTAGAAATTGACATTTCTGCAGATTTTTTGAGTTTGGGGGATTAATATGATGTAACATTGTGATATTCTACTATCCATGTCCATCACACACAGATACACAGTAACACATGTGGTTGTGTGTGTATGTTTTTCTTCAAAAAAAAAGTTGTGTTAAACTTATAAAAAGTCATCTGCTACAGCTACTGTAGAGGATCAAGTTAGTCATATTCTAGCATATGTTTGGTTCTTAGTTAGAGGTGACTGCTGTCTTTTACATATGTTATTTTTTTTGGCAAGGTTGGTGGCTGTCTTCCAACAATCATTAACTGTATTTAATATTTTAGGGTCCCCACTATAATCTGGTGCAAATAATATTCATTTAATTAAATCCCAGTCTGATTGGAAGTATTTATTGGATATTCTTTCAGGCCTCATCTTTATCCTAATCTTAACTGGAATGGAGTACTAATTATTTAATTCATAAATACTTTTTTGAAACTGTATCACAATTAGGATTTAGGTGGTCGAAGATTCAAAAATTAATAAATGTACCCAACTATCTTTCATCCAAACTAAAGATATTTAACAACTCATTCAAACTTTGTTTGAAAGGTAAATTAGGTATGGCAGAGCCAGTTTAATTCCAATTGGATGATAATTAGGTATGACTGAGTGAGTTTTAATCCAAGTTGATGATTTTAAATCCTGTAATGAGCGAATCAAATGTGATAAAAGAAACCATTAATATTTTGGCTGTGCTTGTGCCAAGCCACCGACCATTAATACACACAAAAAGTGAGCTTATTATTAATGTTTAATTCCATGATATTTAATTTCATAATTAATGTTGTCAATATTGTGAGTAAAGATATGCGCGCCCAAGCTTTCATATTAATGTTTTATAAGACTTTGTAACACTTCAATTACATCATAGGAGTAGTATTAAGTCAAATAGAAAATTAGAATAAAGTATAAAGCGCATTTGTCTTCACCTGTCTAGTGAGAGAAAATATCTATTGACAGCACACTTGAAATTGGGCCATTTTAAAAGAAAAAACATTAAATTTGATTAAATTTTGATGTCATGCAATTTTGTAAAATTAGTGGGAAAACAATAAAAAAATTTACTTACATGTCATGTTATTGATTTTTTCAATCAAATTTATTTCTTTACGAATAAACAATCTCGTTTAAGTCACTTGGCATTGACATAGTAGCACTATGCCTGATTCCCCGACTACAGTATCGGATAACTACTCTCCCGTCCCATAAAAATATGGGTAATAGGATGGCACAAAAATCAAGATAAAAATTGGTTAAGTAAGAGAGAAAAGGAGAATGATATGGTAAAGTAAGAAAGATGACGAGAATTGTAGTGAAAGTAGTGTTAGTGGATAATGAGATCTGCATTATTAGATTGATACTGTAACTTTCCAAAAATGGAATGTATATATTTTCGTGGGAAGGATGAAAATGAAAAGTACATGTATTTTGGAGTATAATTTAACCGAAAAATCTTAAATAACTACAAATAAATAAAATTTTTATATACTTTTAGCTATTTTTTATATTATGAGACGAAATAGAATTGGATTAATAGAATTTGGTTTTATGGATTGTATATTCACGAGTAAATGAGTAGTGAAGACTGAACCTTATCTCTTGATGACACGTATACAATGGGTTGGACTGGTTTCCGGGCCCAGTCTGTTCCGCCAAATTACATTTTTACCCCCAAACTCCCGCTATACTCCCCTATACGATAGAGCCCATTTTCGGAAACATCAATAACTATTTCATCCGTTATTCGCTGCAAAACCAGAGCTCACAAACACACAGAAATGAGAGAGAGAGAATAATTCGCCAACCATTTCACTCTCCGCCGCTCTCACATATACACACACACAATTATTGAAGTATACATGCTAATTAATCAATTCATGGAGCCTCCTCGCGAATCCCCAATCCAAATCACCGAAAACGCCGACGAATCCTCCGAATTCCGCCGCGGCTGCTTCAGCCTCCCCTGCTTCGACCGCCGCCGCAGCGACGAATCCTCCGGTGCGACGACGTGGTGGCAGAGGATGCGGTCGCGCGGCGCGGGCGCGGTGATGAAGATCCGCGAGTGGTCGGAGCTGGTGGCCGGGCCGAAGTGGAAGACGTTCATCCGGCGGTTCAATCGGAACCGCAGCGGCGGAAAGCACGCGAATTTCCAATACGATCCGCTGAGCTACGCGATGAATTTCGACGAGGGGCCGGGGGGGCAAATTGGGGATTTCGCCAAGGAAGGGCAAGACGACGCCGACGGTTACTACTACGCGTCGCGGAATTTCTCATCCAGGTACGCCAAGGGATCGATGGACATGGGCAAGGATGGGCCCACCTTCGTCTAGCTGTGTATTGTATTCGTATACACTGCAATCATTTTCAATTATTTGTAAGTATTGTATTTTCATTACTTGTTTGTGAATTAATACTTTTTATTTATTTATTTACAGCTCATCGATGTTGGACTCATTTCTTTATAGTTTTTTTTATTATTGTTTGTTGTTGGAGGCATAAAGTTTTGATGTGGATTAGTGAAATTGGAAGGCATGCTTACTTTTTTTTGTGGATAATTTTTGCATTATCCCAATTGGTGAGGTATAACAGAAGATATGCTGGGATGGTGAGTGAGTGGTGCCTTTTCTATTATTCTTGACCTAAAAAGACCTATTTTTCTTAAAGCCATTGATTAATTTTGGATTATTTGCTATGAGTCATGATATTTTGACAAGTGTTTTCTAGATTTTCTTTTCTAATAGTAAACTAATTTTTTAAAATATGAATCAACTTATTTGTCGAAAGTGACTGTGCAGCAAATTTTGACTGACTGTTTGTTAAAAGGAGTCTTTTTTAATAGATGTATATTAAAGAAAAGAGTCATATTTAGAGAAAGTAGATACGGAGTATTTTTCTATTTTTGTTTAAATCTAATACTTCCTCCGTCCCCGATTGACCAAACATGAGTTTTAAGAAATGTAAAAAAAAGTTATTGAAAAAGTTAGTGGAATGTGTGACCTATTTTTTTATATTGATTTTATTATAATAAAATGTGAGTGAATTGAGTTAGTGGAATGTGAGACCTACAAAAATGAAGTGTGAATCTTAATTTAGGACGGATCAAAATAAAAAAGTGTGACTCTTAATCGGGGAACGAAGGGAGTACTCCTTTTAAAATTTTGGCTTGATATCCTTTTTAGTTTTTACTGTAACTAATTTGGAGATGCTAAAGATTAGGATTGAGAGCTTTTGTGCAATCGAAACTTGCGCCACTGATATGTGTTAAGGTTTTGTGAGAGAATTTTATTTGAATCGAGTGTAATCAAAAGTTTATGACATTCTACAAGTCAAGATATCATCACATTATATTACTTTACACTTAACAATTTGATTATGAAAAGAAACGAAAAAACCCCTCAAGGAATGCCTTGACAGCAGTATATCACAACCTCGGAGCCGAGCCCAGTTTTCACCTTTACGGCGAAAATCCATCAAGAAAATGCCATCGTCTATTACATAAAAGAATCAACACGAAGATGAAAATATCCAGAAGGCCTCAGCAACCCAATGGCAATACCACGAATAGAATGCACACGAAGCCTAGCAAACCAACTAGTCCAACTCATCCCGTGAGGCTCAAACCCAGCGTACTGAGAATTTGAAAACCACAATTTTATGAGAGCTATGCTACACTGCATGCACGCAAGTGAGATTTGAATCCAAGACCTCTTGCTAAGAAGAGATTTGTGATGTCTCAACTTTATTGCAGCACAAGTGAAAAAGAACCTCACTACTTGAAAATCTGGGTGGTTTTTCACTATTGGAACTAAAACGGACGCATGCACAAAGCCACAAATCGTATTTGCCAAACGCTAGAGAAATTCGGATGCAAAACAAGAAGCTGAAAACACAGGTTCAAGAATTAGATAAAACTAGAACATCAAACCATCAAAGAACCTAATGATGGTTATACACAAAAATTTCTAGTGAATCTATTCTTGTAAACCTAACCTAGTTCAGAACTTCCAGCTAATATTCTCCATAAGCTTTATATATACAGAACATGTGCTAATACAACAAAACCACAAACCAACCGACTATTAGTTCTTACCAAAGTAGGAAAAGAGAGTTGGTTGCTTATCACCCGCACCTTGTCCTTGTTTATCATTGGCCCCAATTCTTCTTTTCTTGATTGGACTCATGTGCAGTAGCCTTAGCCTATCAGTTTCTTTTGCAGATGGCTTTGCATGATCTGCATCTTTGGTATCACTCTTGCCTGTTTTTGTAACAGATTCTTCTTGGCTACAAGGTTCATCTTTCACAATTTCTTGTTTTGGTTCTTCCATCACACTAGCTTCATCCTTCACTGCAGCGCTTTCAACTTTAGACTGATTTTGAGGTTCCTCTTTCTCAATTTTTGGTGCAATACATTCCTGGAGCTCTTCTTTGATCGGTGTTTTTTCAGGTGTTGGATCCTCTGATTTGCTTGCTTGTTTCTTTGAGAAAAACTGAGAGATTCTCTTGGTCTCCTCCAGTTTTACCTGTGTAAAGAGATCTCAGTCTCGTTACAATATTCAACATGCAAGAATGTAACATATCATATCATTATCTAGTTATGCCCAGAATGATGACATTTAAGTATACTTCTTTGACTAAATGCAGCATATCTTCCTAATGGTGATTGACTACAAATCAAGTCTTGATCTGATTAATAACTGTGTGTGTGCTTAATAGAACATTATTACCTCCTTAATGCACTCAGGTCCATCAAAAGAAATTTTACCAACTGCAGGTGAGACAGGATACCAGGCCTGTAAGAAAAAGCCAATTTCTTTTAAATCCCAGTTCACATCTCCAGCAACATATCACCAAGGACAAAAAACCAGAGATTTTGGGTTCTCACCAAATCTGTTTCTTCATATGGTTTGAGTATTTTGTCAAGACTGGACAAAGAAGAATCATTGAGCCACCAATCAGTTGATTCTTTGCTGCCCAAGATTACAGGCATCCTATCTGCAATGGGGTAACAAATAATCAAACAATTGCTGCGAATACGAATACAGACAGACATGAGTTTGAAATCAAATTGATCTCCAAAAACAGCAGCCATGACAGCTGAGTGATGTTGTACTTAAATGAACAAACCATATTATGATCTGTTCAAGTGGAAGTGTATTTCATCATCAAAAGGAGGGAAAGCACAAACCATGAAGCCATTCCAGAGATGACGAGGATGAAGTAGTGATAATAGTGAAGGTGTAAAGCGTTTCTCCTGCATAATGAATGGGAAAAACAGTACAAAAATGGCTCAGAAAAAGCGCATGGTCAAAGTCTTATGGACATGTTCTTCATTAATGTGTATTTCACCTTCTGAATTTTTCCAAGAATCGAATAGAGCAGCAAAAACCATTGGACGACCGTCCTTAAAGTGGACATAGTAAGGTTGCTTTTTAGATCCATCCTTCTTCCATTCATAAAATCTGAAAACATAATTTTATCAGGTAAAAACTGGAACTAATAGTCATAGGAGTATATCATAAAAGCATACATCACATTTTTTCAGAGCAGAAAATTCAGAAATGATGAAAATCAAATGATGACGATGTTGGAGCAGGTGCACAAAACATGATATTAAGGTGTTAATCACTCTATATATGAACTTTCAGAAACAACAAACAAGAATATATGCATAGAGTTGCAGGTAGACATACCCTTCAAAAGATACCAAACACCTGTTCTTTGGAAGAAGTCGGCGAAAAGGAGCCTTCTCTCTTATCGATTCACACCTCGCATTGAACTGTAAAATCACAGCACAAGTGAGATAGCTACGAAACAAAAACAACCTTCATGCTTCACCCATCTCTCTCTATCTCATCAAATGCACACACATGCACAAATGTAAGTCAAAATAGGAAGTTACAGCATTAGTCAACTCTCTCTCAAATGCGAATCAAAATTAGAGAGTACAGCACTAGAGAAAAACAATTAGTATTACCATCTTAAAGTGATCGATTTTATCAGTTTTCTTAGTAAAGCTAGGAACCAGTCCCCACTTCATGCAGTGCGAAACGACGCCGTCGCCGTCGCCACCGCCGTCGTCTAGTCGAACCACCGGCACGCTGAACCCCGGCGCGACGTTGTACGACGGCCGATACCTAATTCACACACCAATTTCACTCAAAATCAACAGTTTTCTTCTTCGTTCGAGTTGGAAGCAAGTGTAAATCAAACTAAAATCGGCGAAAATGCGAAAATCAAAGGGCGATTAGCGAGAACAAACCGATCGATGTCGACATGGCGGATGGGGCGAGAGTTGAAATGGCAGGCCTGAGCAATGGCATCCGCTCGAAGAGTACACCTTCCTCTTCCACACATAGCTTGCTTTGCTTCTCCTTCCTCTTTCGCGGGCTTTGTGTTTTGAGGGTTTCTGAGAGTGAATATCGACCGTTGGATCTATCGTTATGATGAGGTGCTGATAACGATTCATTTGGACGGCCGGATTTTAAGACGGCATTGGAGTTCGAGTTTACTCTCTTTTATTTACTGAGTTTTCAAATAATATTACCAACAACAAATAATATTATCAATAATAAATGAAATCATGCCAATGAAACATTATAATACTCCTAAAACATTTCATTAAATATAAAATTACTAAATTTTGTCAAATTCTGAATTTATTCTGTATTTCTTAAATTTTGAATGACAAATTATGAAATTTCAAGAATTTTCAGTTGTCCCATGATAACTTCCACAAGGAAATCGAAAGCTAAATGGGTATATAACGTGCCAAATTTTGGTGATATCAATCAATAATGATGATGTGGATGATTAAGCAGCGTATTTTAGGCTTAAGAAACTAAAAAAAGTAAAATATAGTAGTAATAAATTTGGTCAATAGAAAGAAATTTTAAAATTTCATTATTTGTTAAGTATTTAGAACATGTGAGACAACAAATTTCGCAATTTAAAAAAATGCAGGATGTACTAGAATTAAATCTATGTAAAATGATATTATTTCTTTTAAATGTAAAATTACCTTCATAAATTATACTTTTAGTAAAACCAAAGTACTCTCACCCTTATTTCATTTCATTTATTTTGTTTAGGGTTAAGTCTCATTTTTAGTGTGATGATGAAGCTGTTGGTAAGATGTTTTTTTTTCTTCTTATTAATAGATTATGGATTCGAGTCTCAAAGGAGAATCATTATTGATCTTTTTTTAAGCCTCATTTTAGGTGTTTCATTTTATTTCTCGGTCATATATGTTGAAGAAGTTGGGGTCGAATGCTGCCTCCATTGCGTAGTCTCCATCGTCATAAAATTTTTCTCTTTCTTTTATTTAGATTTCAAATTCTTTATACATTGATAGTCAGAATTATCTTATGGAGTATAAAAAAGAATACATGGTAGTTTAATTGCTGTTTAAAATAAAAAATAAAAAACAGAAAAATATGCTATATTTCCTTTAAACCACAGATAGGATAAAGATTTTGCAAGTGAGAATCTAATTCCATTTACATATTTAATCACTATGAAAGCAATTAAAAAATTCGACTTGCCTTATTTTTTAGCCTTCCCCTTTTTTCCTTTAAAGGTCGAATAAAATCTTATTCTAAGGCTTTAACTAATTTACCTTTTTTCATGCAAACTTTTTCTCTCAATAAAATGCCATTTTTTTTACCCAATGAATGAAAATTAGTCAGAATCCTCATAATTAGATATCACTAATTCACAAACATAATCAACTTTGGAGTATTGACTAAAAACTTAGTCAAAAAGGGCTTCAAACTTATAACAATAATGGTAGTGCTTCAAAATGAACATAAAATCAATCAATTGCACCTAAAAAGAAGGCTAAAGCCTAAGAAGTCTTCACACATGAATCACATTAACACCCCACCAAAATTTTCTTCTAAAAACAGAATATGGTATGTGAAAATGAAGCATGTTGTCACATACTTTTTCACCTTCATATATGTGAAAACTTGCAACATGATTTGTAATTTGTACTGACAAAACTAGTTATAGTAAAAAATTAGTCATCTTTTCTGCTAAGGTAAAAAGACTAATGCTTTTCTCTATTGAAAACAAAATACTATAGTTTCTCCTAATCCAAACATCATATCAGAGCAACCTATTTTTCATACTAAATCACTTACTACTATATTTTCATTTGCTTGTGATGTAGGATTGAGCTTGCCTTTCTTGGACCATAGCCAAATCTTGGATACAGAGAAGCTATCACCTCTACTCCTAACACCAATCTTCTTCTCATCGGCTTCCTCGCTGCCAAGTCGCGCTTTAGTCCTCGTTGCAACGCCACTGCAACGAGGCAGCGCCACTTGAAGGTTGGTGTCACCAACAACATATTGAAAAGCACCCATAGAATAACATCTCCTAGCATCAATGTTGCTGCTACTGACTTCATTTTGCATCTGGATTTCACTACCTACTCCTTCATTAGTGCTCCTAAACTTCCCAAGACGAACGGAGAGCGTCCTGGCCGCGCCAGCATTGCTCGTCTCGGGCCTAGAATTGGCCGGAGACGAGCCACTAGGCCCATCAGGGCAAGACAAGCTGCTCCATTGGTGATCCAAATCACAAGTGCTGAACAAGGGGCTATCAGCAGAATTCCCGAATCCGATTAGGCTTCGACATAGAGGGCAGGTCGAATTCGACAGCAGCCATGTTTCAATGCAGTGGATGTGGAAGGCATGGCTGCAATTAGGCAGGACCTTGAGCTTGTCGAGAAATGAGAACTCAGAGAGACAAACAGCACAATCAAATGGCTCCTTCAATCCTATGATGTCCTTGTAGTAAAAAAGAGGCAGAGCATCGATCAACGACTGGTCGAGGCCCGAGTCATGCAGCCGGAAAAGCTGATGCAGCTGCCTCTGGAATGTGTGGGAAGCAGCAGAAGCAGCATCAGGGAACCTGCTGGATTGTGAGATTGAGGAAAATGATGGACTTTTCATCACACACCTAATCACAAGCTGTAGTAATCCAAGAAGGAAGAAGCCAATTGCAAGAATCACTATCACTAGGAGAATTATTGGGCTAATTCTACCCATTGATGAGAACTGCTGAAATTCAGGGCTGGAAATCAAGATTCTGTCTTTGGCCTAAAACTTATATAATCAGAATTCAAGAATATGGTTCACAACAAGGGCTTTAAAATAACTTGCCAAGATTCATGCTTTCAAATTGACACTTCAAATGGAATTCAGACAGGAAGAAGTTAAAAGGAAAAACTGATTAAAGAATGCAAGAAATGGAACAGGGAGAGAATAAAAATCTGATCTTGCAGGCAACCTACCTCTTTCTGAGAATCTGAATTGAGCTGACAGAAAAGACTAACAATCTACATAGGGATTTTCTGGGTTGGTAAATATTGGAACTACTTTTTGAGAATATCAAGACTGTGCCAGAGAAAATATGTCAAAACAAGATTGACAAATAAAAATAAGAAAAAATGGAGTTGAGATTGTGAACTGAAATTTGCAAGAAAATACAGAGGGAGAGAAGGTTGGATAAAAAAGGCAAATTTGAAACTATGGTTTCTGTCTTTTAGTTAAACTGATATCAGCAAAAGGGTGCCCTCATTTGTCACTCTCACCAACCTTATGGTGTGTGTATTTAGTGTCTTTATCTAATTTTGTGGACACATTTATTCGATTTCCTTTTCTTTATACAAGATTTCGGCAATCTTTTGTTTTCAAATATTTTAAGTCTTGTCCTTCTCTGAATATTCCTCATGCTCACTTCACAACCTAACTTCGTATGATTTTTCTTAGCCATTTAAAATGCACTAATAAATAATTAATTGAAAGCCAATGATTAATCATTATAATAAGATAATATAAGGGCACATTAAAAAATAGTAACATAAGTAATAAACGAATAAATAAATTTTGATGATGATATAAAGGAGACATGAATTTGGACAGGAGCTTATGGAGGGTCCATTTCAATGGATAAAAAACACTGCTAATTTTGCCTTGCACGCATGCCAACTAATTCCCTATTCAAGAGGGTGATTATGACTAATCATAATTTGTCATTTTTTTCTCCAACTGATAACTGAGTTACTGAGAAGCAACCCCTTTTGTAAAAGATTGTTCTTTTTTTGGATTTGTATGTGAAGTATAGAATATTTCTTCACTTACGTGTAGCATATATATGTTGTTAGAATCAATGGTGAAGTTTAGACAAAGTTTGTTGTAAAAATTTGATCTTTTTTCTTAAATTTTATTAAAACAAGAAAATTAAGGCCAATGTCTGGGTAAAGCAGTGTGTGTGTGTGAGATAGACAGAGAGAGGATGGCATGGAGTGTGTAATAGAAGATTGAGAAGATTCTCATGGCCTATCATACTTGAACCTCAAGGTCAAATATGACACATAATTATGTAGCACTGTCTTAATCAAATAGCATAAAAAAGAGTAAAATGCATTAAGACCAAAAAACATAAGTAATGATCAAATTTCATGCTGGCTAAGACAGTTTCCTCAAAAAATCATGTCATATAATTATTGTTTACAACTTTTAACAAACTTCTCTTGCCTTCACTATATATAGACTTTATCATGTCAGAAACCTCTCATTCTCGGCCTTGCTTCTGATGAGGAACTCATACAATATAGGGTAGCAAAGCATTGCTGCAAGAATTGAGTGCAATCAATTTTTCAAACATTCACAAAATGAAGAGCTGAATAAATATCAGAATATACATTTATGCCTGATCACATTTTTTGTAATGTTTGTTGTCAATTGGTTTGACACTTTGACTGCTTAGTAATCAATTTATTACAAAGATCATAGCTGAAAAAAAGACTCCACCTATTTTGGAGAGATCGGAGAACAATCTAGAAAAGTTGAATTATAGTTTTAGAGAACCAACTAGAATTATCTAGGTTTATTAAGTCGGCTAAGATTGTTGCTTTGTTGCTTATAAATAGGAAAAGGGATTAATATGCAAGGGAGCATGAAGAGGTAATTAAGTTCTTTCAAATATTTATAGAGGGATGATGAGGTTTGCCCCATTTAGTTAATGCCAGTTTGATTGGTATATTAAATTAATCAAAGATGATCAAGATAAAATTCAAAATAAATATAATCCAACCTGATCAAGAAAAAATTCAAAATAAATAATTTAATGATCATGTTTGGTAGCTAAAATAAAAATTAGGAGAAAAACTAAAATTATTAATATAATCTCATTGAATTAAATTTTATTGCAAAAATATTCAGCTCTCAATCAATTTCTCTCGCAGTTCCCGGATAGCAAGAGTCCTGATTGAACAAGGAACAGTAAAGAAAGCCTACATTGCCAGTCACAAGAAAACAATAAAATCTAAAATGAAGTTATTAAAGTCGATTTAGTGATAAAAGAAGAGCTAGAAAGGCTGAAGCCCCTATTCACGCGTCATTTTTAAGGATGACACAGCCACACCATTTCTAAACTCAAATAATACCTAAATTAGTGAATGCCTAAGACCATCTCCAATGGTACACTAAAACCTAAAATGGGATAGGTATTTAGTTCCAATAGTACTCAAAATCAATATTTAGTGTGAGATTTACACTAAAATGAGTTTGAGTTTAGTGGAATGGTTGGGGATGCTCTAAGGAGATTGCAGTCAACGGCGGAATGTGCTAATATGTTGGAGACAATTGATCGGCGGCGAGATTGAAGGATCTTTCCCAGAAATTAGGGTCGATATAGGTGGAAGAATTAGAGATTTTCATAAATTAGTAATTTTATGTATTATGTTGGTGATGGATATTGGGCTAATAAGTTAACTCACCTTGTTGCTGATAATATAACTGATTAAATGAACTAAATTGCTTCGGGCCGATACGGGGCTAAGCTTAAACATAACCCATATAGATAAATAATTTTATCTACCAAACATTCAAATAAGCATAGATGTGTAGGTACTAATCTATCTAAGGCTTATCTAAACAACCAAACAAACACCGGTATGTAGGGTTCTCTTCATCCGGATTTCTTGTTCGAAAAGATTTTCAATTTGATCGAATCTGCTCAAATGAGATCCATAAAGTCTATATAGGGTTTTGGTGAGATCCATATAGTCTATATAGGGTTTTGGTGAGATCCATATAGTCTATATAGGGTTTTGGATTAATCATGGTAACACCAAATATTATCTAATTTGTGAGTTCTTTGATTTATATTTGACTATTTTTGATAGATTTGACCTAAAGATCGTAGTAACACCAAAAAAGGAGTTGTGCTATTAAAATACTCCACATAATAAAATAAAGAAAAAGGAGATAAATCATATCCTTTTCTAGTAAAATTATTATACCGCGGTAGGCAAACAAAATATACTCCTTTCGTTCCATAGAAATAAGTTATTTAGGATTGACACGAGTTTTAATGTGTAATCGATAAAGTAAGAGAGAATGGGAAAAAGTAGTTGAAATTGTGTAGTGGATGATGGAACTCATACATGATAAAGTAAAAGAGAAGGAGAAAATTATTATCATAAATGGATGTAGACTATTCTATAGGACGGAGAAAAAAGGAAATTTGGCCAATTTCTATTGGACTGAAGGAGTATTATTAATTGAGACGGAGGAAGTATTATTAATTGAGGTTAGCGCTGAAAATGTTACTTGACCATAAATTTCATTAGAATTTTTTTATTTTGCTAATTTGTGGAATATATGTGCTTTTGATATTATACATTTATTTATTTATTACTTTCGCTCTAAAAAGATATCAAATAATGTTATCACCAAATCTTTGACTCTCTCACATACACATATATGCCATGAAATAATGTTCACCTAAAATTGGTGATCTAATCTTGAAATTATGGCAGTATAATTGTATTCAAAATGGGTAGGAAATTGCATAAGATCCCCAAACAACAATGAGGGCACGAAAAATATTTTGCAAGAGAAGCCCAAAATTGTAAATAAATCGGAGGCCACAAATTACATAATAGTGATGAGATATCACAATAAACAATGTTGCTCATCAGATTTCTCTCAAGGATCATGAATTTTAGAAACAAATTAAAGAATTAAAATAAATTGAAGAATTTGGAAGAGAAATCAACTTTGAGTAAGTAAAATGTAAATAAAGTTCAAGGACTATATAGTCATTCCAATTTCCACATCAACTTTAATTAGGTGGATGTAAAAAATGGGATTCAAAAAGCTTAATTAGAGACTCAAAAGAGTCTTCACTACTCACTCGACTAGATCTAACTCAACTTGCTTGGAACAGCTTTTGAAGTCCATTTCTAAATAGTTGACAATAAGGGTAGCAGAAAAATGCAGTATAAGGAGCTACTTCCAATCAAGTAGTATATTGAAATCATCTAAGGTAACTTTATGCTCGGTCTCCCAATTGTTTCTTGCGTGGCTACGGGTACCACCCGATAAGACTGAATACGTATGGTTGCACCGTATCATGCTTTGAGATCGTCCGACATGGCTGATGGTATACAGTGGGTCGCAAGAATGTCCAGGGTTGCGGCTTTAGCAGTCTTTGTCTGGAGGACCACAATCTACACACAAGAAGATTCAAGGTTAAGATTTGCTTAGCATGAAATATATGAAAGATCAGTACCAAAGATAGAAACAGGAAAGCCCACCTGTTGATATTCAAGATCAAATTTCAAATATTCGTCATTGCAGCTCTCGACCATGCTAGCCAAACTCTTCAGGTTCTTCACAGGCTGGCCATTGAAGGCGTGGATCTAGATGCATAGAAAGACCATTGTAGATAAGAAAGATTGCCTTTCAGTGGTTCATATCAGGTTATCTATTATTGACTGACCCTTATATCAGAGGACTATCATTTTTCACTAACCTGGGTGTTGACGATATCCTCGTATCCAATATTGATGTCAGCCACAAGCACCTTTAACAAGTTACACAAGCAAAGAAGTGTTAATGATCAGTATATAACATTAAAAATGAGCATCATGGTGCTGTCAATATTAACCTGAGAAACAACAACGATTTGTTCATCCTCTGACTGTGGCAATTCATGCAACAGTTTGTCCAACAACTTGACTGGAGCTTCATACTCATAATCTTTTCCATACTGGAGACAGGCACAAAAAAGTAAGATAATAAAGCGAGACTTACACTAATATAGGAATAAGTAGGCATATCTTGAATGTTCATATTGTTGGGAGCAGAACTCTAACCTCAGAACGTAGGTATGGAACGGAAACAGTAGAAAAAACAAATCCAGCAACAATATAATATGAAGGAGGCCGTCCCTTATTGTGAGCCGGAACGAGCCTTCTGTGCTTGCCAAGTTTGACTTTGAACTTCAGAGTTTCAGAATTTCGGAGAACTTTAATTGCAGCAGTATCCCCAGTATACTTTTGGGACACCAGGTAGCTAAAGCCTATGCGCTCACCATGCCTAAATGGAACTGCAGGCGACCAATGACGAGTTATGAGCCCCACATTGCAAGGCTTAAAAAAGAAGAGAAGCTATATAAATCTTGTGGCAGTAAAATTAATGACATGTAACACTTCATTCATAGTTATAGTTATTCTTTCTGAACTACTTTCTAGGCTAAAGTTTCCGTATCCTACCCATTTGCACCATAGCTATTCCAGCTTGTTTCTATAAACATGATAGGCGTTTGTCAACAAGAAAAACTATAGTATGTTACATAACTGCTAATATATATTCCTTGATACCAACTGCATGGGTTTTCAAGAAACTGCCTTCTGGTAGTGTTTAGGAAGATGATTCATTGATAAGCATATAAGTGAACTTGTGGTCTTCAATGCTTATCAAGAACTTTCTCAGAGTGCGGGGTAGATTACTCTTTCTGCATGCTAGAGATTTATTTAGGAAGTTCAACTTAATAGAAAATAGAAAGCAGCATTTTAAAAACAAAAGTCTGTTTCAAACAACCAGCCAAAATAGTATAGGTGATGATAATGTAAAAGGAAGGCTGTTATAAGAGGATAGATTTACAAAAACTAGCATATAGTTCAACAACCACAAGTGAGCGAAGAGGTTGATAAAGGAAATAGAAGTTGTAGACATATTCATAAGATTAAAACCAGAGAACCCTTTATGTGCACCATACCTGTTCCATCATTAGCAATATGGACCCCATCAAAGCTAAGTATAACATCCGATGGTTTCAAAACAGAATACTCAGGTGTAGTGGGATCAATTCTTCTTATGCGCACACCCTTCTGATCAGGTTTCATCCCCATGGACAAACGTAAGTCTGGATTTTCGATCTTTTGCCACTCAACCCCAAGAATTGGGAAGCCTGGCATGCAACAAATACTTCGTGTCAGGGACTCAGGAATAAGCTTTAGGCAGATATTTGCTAGATGCAAGTCAAGGGATACATATAAAGTTAAAATACAAAGAAAGAAACAGCATGACATACAGCAATTTACTTCCATACTAATCAATAAATTGCAATTACAGTCTAGACGACAATTATTATCATGTCAATTGAGGAACAAAGTCACGACTATCAATCAAGTACCAGAGACCAAGATCATACTTACATCCTTAAGAGCACATTAAATGAAGGCTTGTCTAGAAACATGGAAATTCATGTGTAACTACAACCATAAGACCTGTAAACTAAGTTATCTTAGTGAAGGAGGAGGAGGTTCATACAATCTTAGAGCCCCCGATCTCTACTACCAAAATATTCTATATTTTGCAATTGAGTCTATTGGTACTCTCATTTTTTCAATATTTAAAATATCATTCTCCCTCATGTCTCCACAAATTTCTTATCAACTATAAATCAATCCAGAAATCTAAGAGACTGCCAAGAATAATTACCAGTATATGTTCCATTCTTCTCATAATCTTGGATGAAGTGCATAATGACTGGTGTTGGTATGACATAACCAATATTTTCAGCATCCTCGTGCTTAAGTGATTGGAATGCAATACCAACACAAGTTCCCTTATCATTAAATGCAGGTCCCCCAGAATTTCCAGAATTGATAGCAGCATCAATCTGCAAGAAGACAAAATTCAGAAACATCAGTGCTACTTGCGAGAGTACAACTTCATTTAGGAATTCAAACCAAGGAGCTCAAATGGCTTTTATACCTGCAACCCCAGAAGTTCGGTTGATCCGTGAACGTATGAAAGAATTTCTATTCGTGAAACAACACCACTTGTTACAGAGATTGTATCGCCCCCAATTGGATAACCAACAACGGTAACTGCATCTTGAAGTGCAGGCAGATCCCCAAATTCCACCGGAGAAACCCCTTCCCAGAACTCATCATCTTCTACTGTTAGCAAAGCTGCAGCACCATATAAACCAAATAAATCTCATCAGCATTTCATGTACTTCTAGTCTTGTCCATAAGATACATGATAATCCAAAGGTACAACAAAAGAAAGTTGTAGAAGTAAAACTTGAACGCTATCACCAAAAAACAAGTCTTTCAGAAGACTAGTCCTTAATTTCAAGAATTGGGATCTTGTAAGAAGGGCGGCTTTATAAAAGGAAATTAGTAATGGTAAGTAAATGAAAGCCTAGCCTATATTTTTTCTGCCAGGGAGCGAAAACTGTCCTGACACATGAGCAATACAATGTATAATCTCCAAGCAGAGTCAGTTCGTCGATGCACATGCTTGAAAACCATTTTTTATTAAACATGTATTACAGCATAATGTCAGGAGCAACTTTTTTCATACTACATACGTAGCATACTAGCATTATAATGGAAACCAGTGATGCTGCCTTTATGACTATATAGAACCACAACAGTTCATTTTAAAATCTGGAATATTCTACCAACATAAAAGTTTAAAGATTTGCAAAAGCATTAAAGAAGAACTAACAGTGCAAAAGAATAATCCGAATGTTATAACTACTGGTCCTATATTTTCATAAATACCGCATCTTTTGGTTCGTATAAATACAGCCTCCAATGTCCCACTCAATTAGCCAAGGAAAAGGGACTACAAACACTAAGACTTTGTCCGTCTACCTAACATTTCAGACTTATCATTAATCCAACACTGAAAAACGTGTGGACGGATATGAATAATCATAGCTTGCTCAACTGGAACAAAGCTCGAGTCAGAAGACTGCACAAATCTTGCACACCAAATATCAAACACCATAAACTTTAAAATTACCCTATTTTGCTAAAATAATCCAAATCTCTCTGAAGAATAGGACAAAATTCATTTCACCAAGCTTTCAAAAATTCAAATGCTAAACTTCAAAAAATCAAAACAGGCCTCACCAATATCGCATTCTGTCCCAATTGCAAGCACAGTAGCTACATATTTCGTATCCGAACCCCTCTTCTTCAACTTAACCTGTGTATAATGCTCCACCGAATGCGCATTCGTCAAAACCCTCCTTCCCTTGATAACAAACCCACTGCTGCTCGAGCTATACTGCCGCTTTCTCTGCCACGGCAGCGAGAAGTTCGGCTCCGTGTGAACACAAAACACCTTAACCACCGCGTCCATCTCCGGCACAGCCCTAGCCACAAAATTCTCCGCCTTGATCAACGAATTAGACACTGCGCCATTGGCAACGGGCAAAGCTAGGGTTTTGGCATTGGCAGCTGGCGCGGATGGATCGGGCTCGGGGACTTTGCGCGGCCGTCCGCGGCGGCGGACGCGGCGGTCGGAGATGGAGGGAGAATTCGTGTTGGCGAGCTCGACGTTGTTAGCGGAGAAGACCGCCTCGTCCTCTGCGGCGCTGGGGGAGGGCGGGGAAGCTGTGTTGTTGTTGATGGTGGCGTTATCGAGCTCCGGCGATCGGGTTTTGGGGCGGCCGCCGCCGCGCTTGCGCTTGTGCTTGGTTTCGGTGCACATTGGGGAAATGGAATTGAAGAGAGGGGTTTCGATTTAGAGGGAAATGGCGGAAGGGATTTGATATAAGGGTTTATAAACATTTGGAACTCAACATACGGCGTCGTTTCATTGCGTTTTACCCACTTGTCAGATTTTTTTTATTATTCAAAGATTTGTTATGCTACTTGTACTAATCGTTACAGAATCTTTAAAATATTACTCCCTCACTTACATAGCAATGAAGGTATTTCTTTTCGTCACGTAGATTAAAAAAAATTGTGTTAAGTGAGTTAAATAAATGGAGAATAAAGTGAAAAATGAAAAAGGTAGAGAGATGGAGATAGAAAAAGTAAAAGAGGGTAAAGTAGGTGTGGAAAAATGTGTTGATTTTTACTAAAAAAGAAAATGACTTTAATACTATGAAACGTACCAAAATGGTAAAATGACTTTATTACTATGGAACGGAAGGAGATTTATTTTTATTATGAAAAAGTCAGTTGAATGAGATTACAGATTAATGATAAGTTGGTAATACATTGTACTTTCCAATAATAAAATATGATTTCAATGATCAGAATTAAATGAAATTTTTTTTATTGATTCTTAACAACACTTCTTGAGTGTCTTTACTAAATTGAGTTTGTATCAGATGGAAGCTAGAAAGTCTTGGCAAACCCCCCACATTTCGGTCCCAACATCATATGAGGGGGGTTCAACCAGGGCCTAATAGGGTTCAATCAGGGTTTCACTGAGGGCCAGAAGTCCATCTCCCAATACCTCATTTCCACTATTTTTATTGCTGAGAGGGGTCGAACTCGAGACCTCTATAAAAAATGTCTAAACTCAATGCCACTAAGACAAAAGCTCAGGACGAAGCCCACCTTATTAGTAATGGAACATGTGGTATTACTTAGTTTCCAAAAATAAAAAATTGGGTAATTTTAAGAACAAACTAAAATGGAAAACGAACTATTTTTGGGAAATGATAACACAATTTTAACAAACCAAATCGATGATTACGCGAATCCCACCACTCATCCCTCGTTTACCAATGATTAAATAAAAAACAAAAAATAAAAGAAAAGCCCGATGGAATGTATCAGCACGTCCAACTTTATGATAGGGCTTAATGGAGGAGTTGTTGTTGCATGGTATCCTTTGGGAGGCATTAAACATAATATACTTGACCAAATGTAATTCCTCCTTCCCATTTAAAATATTGGCATTTTTTATGACACATGATTTTAGGGAGAAGTTGGTAAATTGAGTAAGCAGAGAGAAAAAAATAGTTGAATATTTTAATAAGAAAGATGGGAGATATTTATTTTAAAATATAGAAAGTGTGAATCTTATCTGGAATAAATTAAAAAGAAAAATGAGGATATTTTGAGTGAGATGCATGGAGTAGTATATGTTAAGGACTAGTTTTTTTTTTTTTAGTCCATGAAAAATCACTACCGTCTTGTATTTAATCATCACCGAACAATGCCGAGCATCGTCAGTCTCACTATCACGCGGACGACGAGGACAATGAGTTGGCACAAAGGTCAGGGAGAAGGTAAAAAAAAGTGTGACAAAGATTTGAAAAATAAAATAGGGTATAGGTACCCAAAAAATGCACAACACAACTCCATAAACAAACAAATTTTCTGGAATAAAAAAGTCCCAACACTGGGACAGGCTTCGAGTGGCCCATCAGGCTTGTTGAGGTTATAAAATTGGACCTTCTATATTTGGATCCTATACCCCCAGGGGTATTTTGGGAATTACAATAGAAGATGGCCATCGAATCATCACAATATGGAATGTGACATGTGGTTAAGGTTGTCGGGCCATGTGATTCCGTGCCGAAAAAGCTGATGCAGCTGATATGTCGGAAAAAGTAGCAGAGGATGTCGCTGTTTTGCTAGATTTGCGGCGTAAATACCAATTATTCCCTATGAATCTAATGACGATTAACTCCTATTTATGTTAATTTCAAGTTCTTATACTCCTACTAATCATGGACACGTTTTTTCTCTTTGTTCTCTTTTGCTTATTATTGCATCACCCTTTTTAGCTAAAAATTAAGATTAAGATTCTTTAAATCTTTGTCAATGTGAAATTATAAATCAAATTTTTGTTAATGTGAAATTATAAATCAATTTTTTCTCGATTGTCTCATTCATATACAAAATATAGTCTTTTGATACCGTCTATAACGATATGTTTTACCAAAAAAATTTAGGTTCTTATTTCTTTTCTTATTCTATTAAAATAAGATTTTCAACATTACATAAAATATCAGTTTGTTTACTAATGTAATAAATGAAAACAAAAACTTGATGTTTTGATATATCAATTTCAAAGGTTATATGCGTGATAAGAATTTGACTAAACTTCATGACCTAAATAACTATTATCTCAAATATTAAGAGAATTGGTAGTACCAAATTTGTTAACAAATTGCACATAATGAACGTATGCAATAAACTCTGTCTTAAACACACTTAAATACTTCTTCGTCTAATACTCTCAGTCCCACTATAATGAATGTATTCCTTTTTCAGTACTCCCACTGTAAGTGAGACAATTTTTTTATGGAAACAAAGCAACACTCTATCGTTTTCTTACTTTATCGTCTCTCATACTTTTTTTATCACTCCTATTTTATTCTTTCTTCATATAACCACTAAACATCACTACCTAAAAACTTGTGCCCCAAAAAATGCGTCACATGTAATGGGACAGAGTGGGTAATTCTTTTTTCCCTTTTTGCACCAACCACTATAGTATTATAAAAATACACTGAATTAAATATTTTATCAGGTAGGTAAAAGTACAATATACTACTTCCTCCGTCATATAAAAGATAATTAAAATGTTATTACGAGTCTTACCTCATTAGTGAGATTAGAGTTGGCAAAATTAAAAGGTACATATTTAGAACAAACTAAAAAATGCATATTTTTATAAAACGGAGGAAGGATTAAGCATCAAATCAATTCATACTAGTCCTTTATAAAATTGCATAAAGAGCACACTTGCTTAAAATTGTGTTTAGTTCACTGGTATATGAGTATGCAATTCTTGAAACTAAGCTGCGATATAAACGCCTGTTTTTCAATGCCATAAAGCATTTAAATTTCACATCACTGTTATTTTCTCCTCCAACACTGCTGCTGTGGGCAGAGGCCATGACGCAAAATCTTGATCGTCTTTTACACTTGCCAATATCGTGCATCAGAAATACACAACAACGAATTTCTCTGCTTTCATGCTATGTAATCCTATGTAAACCGAATGCAGGCTGAAAACCCAAGATGAAGTACAACAAAGGCCATTACAACTAAACCTTGAGACGAAAAACCATCAGCACCAAAATTCGACATAAATCTACTTATAAATATGTGGTCCTAAAAAAAATAAGAATAAAAGTATAAAAGTGCAAAGGATGATGACAGTAAAAGCTCAAATTCACAAGGGCTTGTATAAAATCCAAGATCCAGCCTCCTCAGAACGGTTAGCCAGAAACTATGCACATCAATCTTCAGTATATCTTGGCGCCAAAAGCTCAGGCTTCTCCAGGAGTCAAACTATGTACAGGTAGATTAGGACCTCTATCCTCCCAGTACTGTTTGGAGAGGTTATCATTGATGCTCAGATGAGGTGGGACTTCAGAGACCTGATAGATAAGAAATGAGTTTTTCAGATAACCGACAGTTTGAAGATTATCCCAGCAGGATGAGGGTTCAGAACCTTCTGAAGAGCTAGGACAGTTAAGATACACGAATTAGAACCACATAAAATAAAGTCCAGTTTTAGAAGTAGATTTTGTATGTCATAGTGCAGCCAAACACCTGACACATGCACATATTTACAGTCAAAAAATGACATGGACAGAAAAATCATGCAACAACTGAAAGTGGGTTCCGACCTAAAGGTGGCCCACTAAAAGTGTAATACTTAAGCCGGGTAGGATACTTACAAAGTGTAAGACTAACGAGTTTATTTCCCCATCAGGAGTAAAATGGAAGTGGGTTCCAACCTAAATGCAAAGGCAGATGTGAAGACCTCTGCCTCATGCAATATAGTGTTTCACAAGCGCATTATTTAAAGTGGCAAAAAGTATATTTGGAATCTCCAGATAAGAAAAATGCCTTACAGTTTTTCTCACAAACAAAAGCAGAAAAGTAACCGTGCCCTATCACAGGTTTTGGAAACTTAACGATACCTATAGGTTTAAAAGTTATACTCCCTTTTAGCTATTATCAGTAAACTATAGACTCAAATGGAAAGTAAAGTAAATTGTGTTTCAATATGCACAAAACTATATCCAGATCAATCATACCGAACAGTCAGCACTCAGCAGAATAAAAACAAGAAATTATATGAGCATGGGAACATCAATTAAGCATGGGAAATAGAAGCAAACTTACAGGACTTGAATTGAGCAGGTAGCCTATAAATTTACAGTCCTACTGCCATGACTGCTTGTATCTGAAGTTTTCTTTATCCCACCCTCCGTCGGGTTCCGTCCTCTTCAAACCTGAAGCTGGATAGAGCCTAGCTTGCTCCTCTGCTTGTGCATGTGAATTGATAACTGAGTGTTGACTTGATGAACGAGGCAAATTATCTTCCCTGACATCACCTTCAACAGTTCCAGGGCCAGCATTGAGGTCAAGACCTTGTCTACCCCATGTTCGGCTGTTTTCCAGTCCACTATTGCTGCTATTATCTGGAAGGCTGACCATAAACGGTCTCTGAAATTGGGGTGAAATTGCACTAACTGGTCCCAACATCTGAGAATTGACAGGTGGTGCATAAAACCTAGTACCAGATGAGGCATCTGCATATGAGGTTCCACTGATTGGAAAACTGGCAGATGGAAGAGGAAAAGAGGGTCCATAAGGGAACACTGGAATCTGGAAAGGACCAGATGGGTATGACGCAGCAGGAGATGATGACAATATTGATCCACGGTAAAAATCAGGTGTAAATGGAGATATGCTAGCAGGGCTAAACATTCTCTGTGATGCTCCAGGTGGAATTCCTGGAAAGGATTGGTCAGCACGATCAGGTATAATTGATGGAATCGCCACAGTTGAATAAGCACTAGCTGGTGGGAACCAAGACGACAAACCACCTAGTCCTGGATTATTTGCTCTAAGACCAATAGAAGGCAACTGGGATGTCAAAGCAACTTTGACTTGTTGCGTGGTCCTTAAGTGCTCTGCACCACCATCATCAAGCCCAGGCTGATCATTGAGATCAAAACCCCTTTGAACATCAGCAGGCATTAAGTCTCCCGAGGGTTTGAGATGCAATAAAGAACTCTCTTCATTATAACCCCGGCTGGTAGAACACTGTCCATTCTCATTGGATTCATCAACTCTATTCAAATCAAGATCCAGCCCACCAGAGCCAAGAACCGGTATAAAACCAGAACTTTTATTAAGCAATATAGAACTATCATTAACCAAATAACAATCTCGAGAAGCTGTCTCCTCAAGAACTTTTTCATCTGGCTCATTCAGGTCTATATTGAGATCTATATCCAACATAGTGCGGCCATTTTTACTGGTAGAAGCATCACATGAGAAATTAGTTGTAGCCAAAGGCGCTTCAATTACTTTTCTAGGTTCAGCTGGCCGAAATGCACTAGTAGCAGCAGATCCCTTCCAACCCAATTCCCCTTTACTTCTCAATAGGTCCTCTGGAGGAACAAAGGGGCCCTTTGCAGCAGCAGCCACCGTAATGGAAGTAGGATGGAGGGTAGGAAAAGGATTTACAGAAAATTGCAGACTGTTGGACATCTGAACAGTTGTTGAAACAGAGGCCGCCAAAATCCCTGGCTCCCCAAATTTTCCATCATCAACAGTAAACCCTTCATTCAAATCAAACCTTACTTTTGTATCTGAATCTGCTCCTGCTGCAGCAGAGGGCGTTTTGGCAACATTTGAAGCTGATTCTACTTCGTCAACTTTAACGCCAAGAGGCTGTGATCCTCTAATGTTGTCATTTGTATGCCGTTTGTTGGCAACAGATGCAGGAAACCCTGTCTCAGGCAGTGAAACTGGTTCGCTGATCACCTTCTTTTCTGTAGCTGTTTCCATATCATGACTTTTAAGACCGTCACTAGTGGATTCAACCTCACTCACATAAGCCCTGATATTCTTTTCATCAATTTCTCTAACTTTCATTTCATCACCATCTTCAGAAAGTATTGGTTGTGATGAGGTTTGTTGTGGCTTCTCATCACTAACTCTATCTTTGAGTTCAGACTTTACAACTGTAGCAGTGATTTTCTTCATGGAATTAGCACCCACCATCAATCCATCCTTCACATCACTCTTGCACTCGATATTACACAATTGGTCCAGAGATGCATCTTTAGCAATAATTATCCCCTTAGCTGTGTCTGAGGGATCATCACCAGATTTGTACTCGGGCCCTGCAACATTAGTTCCATTTTTTTTACAGTCGACAATATTATCCATGCAAGAATCACTTGTTGGGGTCTTTTCCACCTGATATTCTTCATTTACTTCACCATCTCCAGTCTTCTGATTGGCACCAGTCAATTGAGTCAAATTCTTACTAAGCTCCCATTTATGGTCAGCAGTGCTTCTAGACTCTGTGCTAGCATTGTCATAGGGTTTGTTTTTCTCTCCAGCTGCCATGTCTGCAGAAGTATGGGATGGACGACAATCCACGTCCGGAGAGAATGATGCTTGTTTAGGCACATGTAATCCACCTTCCAAGCATGAACCATTTAAAAAAACCTGTTTCTTGAGACCACCTTCTCCGTCATCACAAAGCTGCTGACTTTCAGTTCCTCGAATTTGATCTTCGGGGGAAAACTTTGATTTTGCATCATCACTAACGCAAACTCCTGTTGCAGGTGTGCTTCTTTCAGTTGAACCAGTAGGTGAAATCAATTCTGATCTTGACATTTCACCAGCTGCCACACTAGCAAGTAAGTTCATCCCTACATCATCCTCAGGGGACAATGAAGAGTGCACTTCCGAATATTTAACACAGCTTTCAATTAAAGCATTCATTGGGCTAAAAGTAGTTTCATGTGACTTTCCACATTTCAGTTGGTTCCTTTTTGTGCCTTCCGCAGATTGCCTGGAGTCTTCGGTTGACATACTTTTTTCTTCTTCGAGAAGAACAGCAGCCGACCCAGATCCAGTCACTATACCTTTCATATCATTGACTCGACAAGATTCAGCATTCTCGTCAGGACTAGCCTTGCATCGAAGAGCATCACTCTTCGTTCTTGAGTTATTGTCAACCTGATCAAGTTTGTCCAAAAGCACTGGTTGAGATGATTGGCTACTCAGAGCAGAAGGATCTTCAGGAGATACTCCACTAACACCTTGACTTGGACTCCGTGACCGGTTTGGTATCTTAACAATTAGCTTTGGACTGCCTGCTTCAAGCAACGGTCCATCACTAACCCTTTCAGTCGCCATACCAGATTGAGAAACTTTATCTGAGGTACAATTTCTTATCGATGATAAACTTCTGCTAGAGCTGCTATCTTTATGAACTCCACTAACCCCTGGAAAACAACCACCTTTTCGATTTCGAGAACTACTGCTTGATATCTTACTAGCAGATGCAGAAACAGATGCCGAACTCTTTCCCTCCTCCTTTGTTGAAATTGACGGACTGTAAATATGAGACTGGTTTGAACTGCTGCTCCTATCCTCCCTAGTCAGAGGGGCTTCAGGAGTGTCACTGCCACCAGCAGAAGCTCCAGGTTGGCTCTCCTTAACAGATGTCGGTGGCGAAGATGGTTTTACTGGACCAGGAGAAGAAGATGCAGACTTTGTGTTATTTTCTCCATGTGAGGACTTTACTGAAGTAGTTTTAGATGTAGAATGTTGAGTGATAGAGCTTTTCACGGCAACATCAGATCCACTAAGTGTTCTGCTACCAGCATGGGAAGCCTCTGGGAGGCGTGATTTGGAAGACCACACGGGTCCACCTTGGGCGGAACCAGTCTCTGCGTCATTATTAGTCATTTCCGCTTGAACACGTTTCTTCCACGTGTCAACTAAACTTCGAGCCTTTCTTTGAATTTCTACGTTTTTATGTGATCGTAGATGATTCACAGATCTACCAATGTTGCATGTTTGGAGTGCAGGAAGGTTCACAGGAAGTCTATCCAGTGCGCGAAGTAAAACCAAAAGAAATTCTTCAACGGATTTGTCAGCATCCTTTGAATTATTCCCACCACCAACCTTCCCCTTATGGATCTCCTGGAGCCACTCATCAAATACAGATAAACCCTTCAGCTGCACAAACAGACTGAGGAACTCAATCCTCTCAGTTGCAGCTACTACACCAGCAAGCATAGAACGGCTACTTAAATCCAATTTCTTCTCCACTCTATGTTGCATTAACTGTAAAAGCTTCTCAACCCCTTCAAAATCTACAACTCCACCTTTCTCAGATATTTTTGCAATATCAGATTTCACATTATTTTCAATTTTGTGTGGACCAGAGCCACTATCATCTGTCTTTGAGAAACGCTCCCGTTTAATAGGATCAGTGGAATGATCTCCTCTTTCCCTTTTTTTACCCTTGGTTTGAGAAGGAAAGGAAGTTCCACTATTCTGAGCATTCTCTGAACTAGGTTTCAATTGTGATGCTGAAGTCAGGCCATTAGCTTGTTTCGGGGAGCGGCCTCCAGGCTGCAATGTTCCGTGCATTTCTGTCTTTGTTTTGTCTAAAAGCTGGTTTACTTCTTCTTGATGCTCCTGCAAGTTATGCGTAAATGTTTAGACAAAGATTCAGAGGGGCGAAAACTCAGCAAGGCTACCTTACCAGTTCCCTAATCAGTAAAACATATAAGTGAAAGAAGAAAAAATTATTGAAAAATGCCAACGACAACTAACATTAAAGTAATCTTGATCTGTTAGCCACCATAAACACTTGTTTTCAATGTCATAGACGCGCCGACAAACAAAAGAGGATGTCCCTGTGGGAAGTTCAGCACCTCGAGGAAGAAATGCAACTTTACAAGGATGAAGTAAAGAGGCAGCAAGAGCTTCGTCTTTATGAAAGGAGTAAAAGATTTCGTTTGGTGCACCGTCCAAGAGAGGGCCTTTTTCGAGAGTTAGCTCAGCAGGTCGATAAAGCCAATTTACTCCAATCCGCAAGTTATTATCTTTACTCAATGTCAAGCGACGAATTAAACCAATAAAAGGCGGAGAATCCTGTGGAGGTTTGAAAAGAGCACAATCGCCAACATTGATTTTGCGACCATCCTGCAAAACATGAAGCCAACACATGGTAGTCAAGTTTCATGCAATCCATTGACATTTTTCTTCTTAAAAAATAAACCTGAAATGGCTGGCAAGCCATACTATATAACTGAAAAAGGTGCAGTAAGTTTATTTGGGATGTGTACTTCAGAAAATTAGTCCAAATTACACTTAGTCACATGGTATTCCATTTTCCTCAAACAAAATGTAAAAAAGAATCAGAACTACGATTGGTTGAGATTACTATTCCCCAAAAGAAAACATCATTAGATTCATCAAAAGTCAGAAGCAAGTATTAATGATAATAAGTAGCAGTTATAGATGATATAAGGTAATAAGGTATACAGAACCAACGTTTCCATTCCTCTGAGAAGTACTATAAATTAGACGAACTCACTTACTCCATATAAAGGTGAGAACCTAATCTAATTCAAAAACCAGTGAATAATCATCATCCACAAGAATCAAAACAGCATTGATTGATCAAATAAACAGACAAAGCCTAGACAAAATATGATCACCTCATAGCCCCTTCATTAGAATGTACCTCAATACCCATTTCTTTCCTGACCATTATTTCTTATGAAGGTTTAGATGGCCAATTACAGTTAAGTCTATAGTTTCTTAAGCAATCCTTCATATTATAAATAAGATTTTCTAAAATTCGCAGGGTTGTAGTAGGTATCAATTCTCATATGACATACTTGGTAAACATGGTAAACTACTAGCTATTTGAGGAATGAAATTGCTGTTTCTGAAGTTTTGGCAGGTCAATCTGTCAACTGCCAACAGAAAACAAAATCCTGGCCCAGCTGTACAACTAGTACAAAATCCACTAATACACTATTCATGAAGCATAGGGAATATTTTTCTATCTGCATAAAATTAACATAGAGCCGTTCACAAAATCCACGCCAAATCACAAGGCACAAATACAATGTTTTCATGGTAAATCTTACGCATTAATGCATAAACATCAACAGTTTAAGACATCATACACGATAATCGGTATCTACCTAATAGTTCAATTGTTTGCAACGCTGCTCATGAGGGCAGAAAATATGTCATGGCTAAAATCGTCAATTATTGACATATTCAATCGAATCATGATATATTCAATCAAAACAATCGACTGATACTAGTAAAGAATCAAAACTTTGACAAGCAAAAAAAAGGAGTCCACACCTTAAAAAATGAATTTGAATCCGCAGCAATTACAGTTGGGTGCATATGCCAACTGATACTGCGCTGTAGACTTCTGCAGTTCCCCTCACCTTCCCTCCGAAACCTCCCATGCATAATAAAAATCCCTTCTTTGCATTTTTCCGAGATTCAACACAACCCCAAAAACTGCCTTCAACCATCAATTCAAATCAATTGCCCTGACACACCACCCTTTCCGCTTCTCGCAAATCCAAAACCCTAAATATCTCGATTATTAAAAAAAACCCTAGAAATCCCTAATTGGCAATCAAAAAACCCTAAACCATCCGAAATTATTGATCGAAAACGGCCTTCAACACCTGAAAGTAGCAGCTGCTTCAATTGCGCGATCTGCAAAACGTGGAAATCACAAACTCGTTCAACCTTCCGATCCGAACCTGTGATATACATAAACCCAAATCGAGTGAACTAATCAGCACTTTCGCGGGATTCGGTAAATCTATATATAGGTTGCTGGCACAATTAGCGGATTATGTGAATCTGATACAACGAGAATTTGTTTTTTGAGAAATGAACAGACTGACAAACGGAGCGACGCAGTTCTTATTTTCTCATTGGGCGCACGGAATTTAGTGATAATTATGAATCTACTCCTTTAGATTTAGGAAATCTCATTTGTAGCCTCTCTGTTTCCATAAATAATTGTTGACCTAATATTCATTTACTAATTAAAGCCAATAATTATTGTTCCTTATACACCTGATATGTTGCATAGAAGTAATATTCAGAATCTAAATATGTAAAAGGAATAGCAAAAACAGAAACTATATCTTGCACCATGCTACTATTTTAAAAACTATTATTGTGTGCTTCCTCAGCCCCGGTAAATGTTTGTTAATGCGAGTTTTAAGAAATTGATTAAGTTTATATTCTCTCTGTCCCATTCAAGATGGTCACATTCTTGAGTGACATGAGATTTTAGGAAGTATTGTTAGGTGGAATAAAGTAGAGAGGAAAAATGAAGTTGAATATTTTAATGAGGAAAGAAGAGCAAGGAGGTTATTTCTAAAATTGGAAAGTGACCATCTTGATTGGGACAAACAAAAAAGAAAAGGTGGTCATCTTGAATGGGGCGGATGGAGTAATAAGTAATAGTAGTAGATATATATTGACTCTTGATAAACTTGTATTTTGCATAGTTTTAGGGGGCAATTTTAGCATGCTTAACTTACTTTTATGACTAGTTTATATTTTTTTTATGTCTAATCATCTGTAAATTATTTTTGTTGATAAGTTTATTAGTTTTGAAGGACAACGGGACTGAAATAATGATTTCTAATCGGTCTCTGGAGGATACAAATCTCTTCGTTATTGAAAGAGCTTCACGTGGGTATCTTGCACGCCTCAATCAGAGCTACGTAAAGAAAGTTATACTCATTTTTACAAAGACTGTGTAATCCATCCAGATACTTCAAATCGACCGAGTAGGTTCCGCCACAGCGCCATTCGACCTTTAAGATAAAGAAGAAAGAAGAAGAAGAGGCCATCTGGGATCAATCTGAGCTCAAAGCCGGACTTCTATTCCGATCAAATCATCCTAAGGAGTACTTAGAGTGTATTTCTGCTTATCTCTTTAGTGTATAACTTTGACACGATGATGACAATAGTGGCTAAACATTTTGTATAGAATTATTGATGAAGGTTATATGTTTGAATGTTAAATTGTGTTGTGTGATCATAATTGCCGATTGTTCTAATATGCTGCTTAAATTCATGCCTTGAACTTGATTTTTTATATGTCATTTGGATTAACTATGGTATTTGAAAGATAAAGTAGTTAATTGGAATTAAGAAAGAATCAAAGACAAAACCAATATACTACTACGTGTGAAGATTTTGTGTGAAGACTTTGCTCCTATGTTCTTAAGAGTGTCCACAATAGCACTGCTGCGGCGGCACGCAGTCAATTGCTGGACAAGGGTGAGCTGCGACGAGGGGGGCTGGACGGGAGAGAGCCGCATTTGCGGCGTGGAAGGGGCGGTGGGGGCAGAGCCACGACGCCTATTGCACGCAGGAATGGGAGTCGTGGTAGACCTGCCCAAGGTTTACTGAACCGGCAGTACCGCGTAACTGCCAGTTACGGTTCCGAACCGAAACCGTGAGAATTTACCCGAATCGAAACCGTCAATTTTTGAACCGTGATTCGGTTCAGGTTAAAAAATTTTCGAACCAAAACCGTGCTGGAACCGCCAGTTCCGGGCGGTTCCAAACTGAAACCGCAAAAAACCGGCGGTTCAGAACCGTGAAAAATTATAAAAAACCGTCAGTTCGAAATCAAAACCGTAACAGCGAAATACCCTCGCAGTTTAATTCCGGTTCGACAATTTCTAGAACCGGAACCGGCGGTCCTGAACCGTAACCATGGGTTCCAGAACTGTGGGCACCTTTAAGCCGCGACAACCGCCGTGCCATTTTTTTCATTTTTTAAAAAAATTTCTTAATCTATTTTGTGATGATGTGGCGAAAGAGTTTTTGTGACTGTGGAAGAGTTTTTGTGGTTGTACCTTGGCAGAATCGTGGCTGTTCCACTCTACTGTGGACACTGTAAGGAGTTTAACACTAGAGAGTTAAGAGTGTCCACAATAAGAAGACCATGCCCAAGCCCTAGCCACAAAAACTTGTCCACCCTACAAGCCCACGCCACAAATATTATTATTTTTTTCAATTCTTGGTAGGCGTATATTTTAATTTAATTAGAATAAAAATAATCGGACTATAATAATTAGGAAAAACCGCATAATTTAATTAAAAAAATTAAAACCAACTCTTCGTTGTATTATAGAAAGGGGAAAATTATACAACAAAAATTATCGACATCACACAAAGTAGTCTTCCATCAGCCGTCGGTCGGCCCGGGCATGGTCACGGCAGATTGTCCGCTGATGATGAATCGGCCGAGGGACCACCGACGCTGCCGTTTCCTCCTCAGCTTCACGTTGCACCTCTTCAACCAGTTCATCGAACGCCCCATCGATCATTTGTTAATACTCATCATTGGTATTCATTTTTTGAAAGTAGAATAGAGATAAATTGAAAAGAATGGAGATTGGAATGTGGCGAAAAAATTGAGAGGAATGGGTATATTTATAGGAAATAATTAAAAAAAAAAAATTAGGCAGAGCTGCGGCTCACGCCCAAGAGCCGAGTCCAGGCCGACTACTCGGCGCGCCCAAGGCCTCCCCCCCGCGGCCCTGCATGTCCTCCACTACAGGGAGCCGCGGCCTGGCCAAGCCCTTGCCCAGGAGCCGCGACTCCCTATTGTTGACACTCTAAGGGACACTTTGATACTACAAGAAAGGCACCTAATAGCATAAGGCTATATATTGAATCTTATAATTCTACATTTCTTTCCTGTAAGTTTTACAAACCATTTATCTAGTTTTGTTTTGTTTTTTCAATTAAGTAGACTTAATAAAGTAAAAATCGAAATTCAATTATTAGATAGCTATTACACTGATAAAGATGGCTCCATGGTACCTAGGCCTAATACATTAGTTTCAAGGGATCAATAATTTTACTACTTGTCATGCTACGATAACTATATACACATAACGGTTGAGGTTAGTCTTAAACTATTTAAATAAATTTAAATGGTAAATGAAATTGAAAATAAATTAGAAAAAATGTTCATGATTCAATACAAAACTATTCATTCATATGTAGAATGGAAGTTTTGGAGAAAATAACAGAGTGAAGAGGAAAGTTTTTGATTCTTTGTGATGAATAGAGGAAGTAAAAGTGAAAAGTTTTGAAAAATAAATTGAATATTCATTTCATAGACTAAGGTTATAAAGGGAAGACCAAATTTAGTTCTTTATATTTGCTCTAAATATTTTTTTTGTTCTTTTACATTAAGTTTGTTATCTTTTGGTCCCAAACAATATGTTTTGGTTCAAAATTAACCTTTTTCGTTAAACTTAACGGTCAAACATGATTTGACCAAATTAATGACTTAATTATAAATCCAATTAATCAATTAACATTCAATATTAAAATTTATAATTTTTTTTTACATATATTCATAAAATATTTTAATACATATAATAAAATATTGAAATTTCTAAAATATAATTTTACCTATATCAAAAATAAAATTTAATTAAAATTTATAAATATTCAAAAATTTAATAATATAAAATTTTATAAAATATTTTCTTACCTAGAATAAAAATAAAATAAATTAAAATTTATAAAAGTATTCACAAATTTAATTTTTACTATAGGTATAAAATATAGGTAAAATTTAATTTAATGTTTATAAAATATTTTATAAATTTTAAGTTAATTATAGGTAAATTTTTTTAATAAATTTTAACATTAAATTAATTAGATTAATCTGACTAACTAGATTCATAATTAAGTCAATAATTTGGTCAAATCACGTTTGACTGTTAAGTTTAATGGAAAAGGTTTACTTTGGACATTGTTTGGGACCAAAGGTAACAAGCTTAATTTAAAGGACCAAAAAGTTTTTTAGAGCAAATGTAAAGGACCAAATTTGGAAGTCTGTATCCATGGTATATTTCAAAGCAACCTTTTCTCGCTGTCGAATCTACGAAACTTTTATTTCATTGTTCGTGAAAAAAAAAAGCATTGTAATCAGTATGAGCATCCATGGTATACCAATATACTAGACGTTTAATTATCTCATAAGGGTCAGATTTGTTCGGATTTCTAATATGTACTATAGAAGTATAAGCATATTTAATTTCCAATTTAGTTTCAGATTCGCTAATAACACCTCAAATAAAGGAATGTATGTCATTTTGTATCCGTTATTTATGTGATTAAGTACAATTAAACACATACAAAGATTGACTGATTTAGTACAGATCTATGGTGAAATCAGTGATACCTTAGTGAAGTTGATTGCCCGCTTTATATGCAGAAACGTTTTCCATGTTCTTCGGTTTGATGCGCGAGAAAATCCTGTAAATACATGGATGCGAGATCTATAGATGAGAGGCGTTCGATTCTTTTTTAGGGTTTTTTTTGGAGGCGCTGGAATAATTTTAGTAGGTTTATAACCGGGAGTGCACATTATATACATGTACAATATCGGCCCACCTACTATAAGTTTATTATTTTTATAGTGGCCCATTATGTATTTCTAAAGTTAATTTTCATATTGACGATAGGTCTAATAATTCATTTTATTATTTACCTAAATATGTATGTTTATATGTTTATGTATGTCTAATTATTATTTTCTTTTTCCCATGATCTAAACTAATATAAATGAAAAGTTTTCCAATAGTATTTTAATTCTAGTCTTTTTCACACATTTTTTTTTGTTTATATACCCTAATTTATTAATTAACTGTTAGCAATTTTTGGTTTTTGTTTATTCCATAATATATAATTTTTACATATATGGGGATATATATCACTTATATTTAATAATCAAAATAATTTAATAAGAAAAAAAATAGACAATATTCATATTATTTAAGTATAAAAAATAAAATAAGACGTCACGATTATAAAAATTAAATTTAAATAAATATATAATGACGTAATTATAATAATTATGACTAAAGATTTATTATAGAAAATTTAATCTATTTATAAACAAATTATGATAATAGAGATTTAAAACTATAAACGATTGATATTTTGAATTTATGTAAAACTAATAATTTAATTTTATAAATTAAGATTAAAATATAAAGTAAATTAAAGACCAGATGCTACACTAGTTTGGTTAAACTTGGAGATTATTTTCGTCCAATATTTAATTAATTATTTGATTATTAGTAAGAAATTATTATTTAATTCGTCATATAAAAATATACTACTATTATTTTTCCATTTTGGTATGTCTTTATAAAAATAGATACTTACATTTTATAACTTTTTCCCTCTTCAATAAAGTGGCAAGTTTTCTAGTAATTTTGAATTATTTTTATTGCGGCTGGCCTAAATCTGACGTGGCAGGTGGTTTTTTTAGTGTTGCTGACATGACAGGGAAGAGAATGGCTGGCCTATGGCTGGCCTATTTGCCATTGCGGATGCTCTTATCTGCGTGATTTAGTTTGTACGGGGAGAGTTTAAACTTTGAGAAATAGGAATAAGAAATATCCTCTTTCTTGTTAACGGAAGAAGAAATTATGCCATGATATATACTAATTGAATAAATATTGATTCAACTGAATTGATTATAAAATATATATGCAATTGATTACTGAAGACTTAATTAATCTTTGCTAAATGATCATAGAAGGGTAACTCGGTAATACATGAAATTAATTAATAATTATAACTTTATTTATATGTAAATTGCCTAAAATATCCATTTTTTTATATACAATTTTTGTTAATTTATCACTACCCAATAAAATTATAGCGTGTAATTAGTATTGACTATACTCGAAAAATTAAATGAACCCTTATAACGTTATCAGATAATCAGTGATCTTACATAGTTTTTTCTGATATAAATCGATTCGTCAATTTAATTTACGTATTTCTAATATACTTGTAGCAACGTAAATGAATTTCTATAACTGGCTCGATAAAAGCCCAATTATATACTTTGAGTAGCCCAGTTTAGTTTCGGTTACTTTATGGGCTCAAAAGGGCACGATTCAGCCCATTAGTGGAATTGGTAAGATATGAATCCATTATACACCAAGCAGTATTTATTTTATTTATGTTGGAATGACAAGTATAGACTTTAAACATTCAGCCCATTTTTTTTATTTTTTGTTTTTCCCAAAGGTATAAACTTAAAAAATACTCCACATAGCAAACCTCTTGTTAACTACAAGTTGGGATAAGTTTAGAATTAGTTTATAAGTATATATGAGAGAGTAAGGCCTACAATTCTATTTGTGTTGGTATGCTTTTGGGAAAGTGAATAAAAGAGAGAAAGATATTCCCTTTGAATATTTGGTAGCTATTATACAAAATAAAAAGGGAGAGTGGCAACTTTTCGACTATGTAGAATCAAAGCATATACAAAGCAAGCTCCATATCTAAAAAAAAAGAGCATCAGACAAATTTAATAATGTGTATGGAATTGTAGATAAAACGTGAGAAGATAAAGCGACTAATATTACTTAAAAAAATGCGAGTTTTATAAGATCCATCCATTTTCATGTATTTACAGTGAATATTTTGCCATTTACCTTCAAAATTCATTTATTTTATTAATCACTCTATCTTCAAAATAAAACACTTTATAAACTTTTTAATACTTAGAAGTACTTTAAAGTACATATATAATTGACATTTAACACAAATAAAAAAAATTTGAAGTACAAAAACAATGTCATCCATTATTGCATGTCCTATATGGAGCACGTAATTGTTAAAAAGTAAAAAAAAAATGGTAAAAATGTGATTTCCTCATTAGATTTCAACCAATTGTCCAAAAACCTGACTAGTTTGAATTCAATTGGTTCTCCTATACCAGACTGCAGATGAAGACCTGATTTTCAAGTTATAAACTGTACCGATAACTTTTGGCAACAGTAAAATATTCAATGAGGTTACACGTCCACTTTGTTAGAATTTGATTATTTATTAGCTTATTTAAAGGATTTAAATCATCAAATTATTTTATCTAATCAAGAATACACATGCATTGAGAGAGATTCCAGTATGAAAAATTGGGACCAGTTTTCATCTTTTTATCTTCACATTTAGCATTGGCACCTCTCTACAAAGTTCTTTCCTTTTTCAGTGCTCATATCTTTACCTCAATTTCTCTGAAGAATGAGAGATTAAGTTGATGTTTACAGAGAGAAAGAAATGGCAGCAAAGCTAGATGAACCAGCACCACATCCTCCTAAAGATCAACTTCCAAATGTTGCATATTGCATCACCAGCCCCCCTCCATGGCGTCAGTATTTCATGATTTTTTTTCTATTTTTAATTTTCATTTTTAGTATGCTATGTTCTCTCTTTGTGATTGTGGATTTCTTGGCCTTTAATCCTCTCTCTTTTTCTGATTTCTGCATATCTATTATAGATGGCCATGTTAAGTGTTCTGTTTGTTTGACCAAAGTTTTGATCTTTTTGTGGGATCATTCATGCTTTTGCTCATTTCTATTCATTCATCAAATTCATAACTAGAATTCTGTTTATATCATGTATCACATGTTTGAATACTTGTTTATTTTGTGAGTTTTAAGAATATAGAGATGTTTGATGTCTTGGTTTTGCTTGCAGCTGAGGCCATCCTTCTTGGCTTCCAACATTACTTGGTGGTGCTCGGCACGACTGTCCTCATACCCACTGCGTTGGTTCCTCAAATGGGAGGAGGAAACGTGAGGCGAAACGCAGTTTTTGCTTTCCAAATGATCCCTTATTCATTAGTATAATCTACTTGCATTTATGCAGGAGGAGAAAGCAAAAGTCATTCAAACTCTGCTGTTTGTTACTGGGCTCAACACCCTCCTGCAAACATGGTTTGGAACCCGATTACCTGCTGTGATCGGAGGCTCATACACCTTCGTTGCGCCCACAATCTCAATCATCTTATCCGGTAGATGGGACGATCCAGATCCTATAACGAGGTTCAAGAAAATAATGAGGGCCACACAAGGCGCGCTTATTGTTGCCTCGACCATCCAGATAGTGATAGGCTTCAGTGGTCTGTGGCGCAACGTTGTTAGGTAGATGATTTACACAAAACACCAGTCTCTTATTTACTTTTGATATGAGTCATGAATTACTCTTATGTGATCAGGTTCCTAAGTCCGATTTCAGTTGTTCCGTTGGTTTTTCTTTCTGGTTTTGGCCTCTACGAACTTGGTTTTCCCGGGGTACGTGAAAGCTCACTTGCCCCCTTATCTGTATGTTTTACAAACCTTTATGGCTTGAAATCGGACTTACAAGCCTTCCTTGTTCAGGTTGCTAAATGTGTTGAAATCGGGTTGCCCGAGCTAGTGCTTCTGGTGTTCTGTGGTCAGGTATAGTCTAAACTGGTTTTCAGTTCAATTTCCTTTTCTTTTCATGAAGCCTAATTCCACAGCATAATGATCATTTGTTGCTGCAGTATCTCCCACAAATAATAAAACCAGGAAAGCATATATTCGAGCGCTTTGCAGTCCTTATCACCGTGTCAATTGTGTGGATCTACGCACACATACTCACCGTTGCTGGTGCCTACGACGGTGCATCACCAAAGACTCAAGCAAGCTGCAGAACTGATCACTCTGGCCTCATCAGTGCTGCTCCATGGTATGTTCCACTTATCGATGATTTGTCACGATATCCACGGATACATACTAATGATCTTGAATTGTGAAGGATAAGAGTCCCATATCCCTTTCAATGGGGAGCGCCTTCGTTTGATGCTGGTGAATGTTTCGCGATGATGATGGCTGCGTTCGTTGCTCTCGTTGAGGTCTGTCTCCACTTAGTACTTTTCTGTCTGATTATTTCTCTCCAAAATTTATTCATGTTTTTTGTATATAGGCAACTGGTGGCTTCATTGGTCTGTCTAGATATGCTAGCGCAACCCCTCTGCCTCCGTCCATCCTCAGCCGGGGCATAGGCTGGCAGGGCGTCGCCACCTTGCTGTCCGGTTTATTTGGAACCGGAAACGGATCATCAGTATCTATGTAAAACACACAACTACTATAAAGCTTTCAATTTCTCTTTTATAAACAACCTATGATACTAATCAAGGCTTTCTTGCAGAGAGAATGCTGGCCTTATTGCAATGACTCGCGTTGGCAGTCGAAGGACAGTTCAGATATCGGCCGGTTTCATGCTTTTCTTCTCTGTTCTTGGTAACCTATTTTCCCATATCTTTGATTAGGAATATGTCTACCAAAAACTGCAACATGTATGTTTATTTTCAGGCAAATTTGGAGCAGTTTTTGCTTCAATTCCAATGCCTATTGTGGCTGCTTTCTACTGTGTTTTCTTTGGCTATTTTGGTGAGCATTTCATTACTTCAAAACCTCAGCTATTAGCCTATTTCTATGACTCAAAACAACATTGTTATTACAAGGTGTTGGAGGGCTAGCTTTCCTACAATTCTGCCAGCTCAACAGCTTCAGAAACAAATTCATACTAGCAGTTCCCACTTTCCTGGGCTTGTCCGTGGCTCGGTACTTCAACGAGTACACGGCTGTTAAAGGATACGGCCCCACACACACGTCGGGGAGATGGGTACGTAAGCGCTTCTTCGTCTTGATCAAGAGCATTGGTGGCCTTTTCTTGACTGATTTCTTTGGTTGTTTTCTTGGCAGTTCAACGACATTGTGAACGTGCCCTTCGCCTCCAAGGCGTTCGTGGCAGGCGTGCTGGCGTTCCTCTTCGACAACACGCTGGACAAGAAGGATCCTCAGATAAGGAAGGACAGAGGCAAGCATTGGTGGGATAAGTTCAAGGATTTTAAGACTGATAATAGGAGTGAGGAGTTCTATGCCCTTCCTTTCAACCTCAACAAATACTTCCCATCTGTATAAATCAGATTGTAATTTTATCGGGCTATAAATTTTTAAATCTGCGAGCTATTTGTGCCTATCAATAGGTTTCGAACTGTACTGACATCCTTAAAATGAATTATTATTATTAGTACTACTACTTATTTTTGGGAGTGTTCAGTTGGCAAGACTAAATCTCATGATTAAATATGTATCATGTTTGTTCATAAGATTGACCCCCACAACTTAATCCTAAATGGATAGTCTCATGATAATTAGTCATAGCCTCCCCTCTCCAACTAAAATAATCCCACAACTTAATCCTAGATTGATAGTCTCATGATATTAGTCATGACAACCGAACACCACCTTTAAGTATTCCAATTTATTATTTCATTTTATAATTATGATTAATATTGCTTCAATAGATTGGAACGGTTACAACTAGTATGCCCCTTTTATAAATTGAGTGTACATCCAAGAACAAACAAAGGTTTAGGTGATAGAATTGGAAAATACTAATAATAATTTAATTATCCTTTGTTATGATTAATATTATAATTATTAGCAGTTACATTCTCCTTACAATAACATGTATAGTGAAGCAGTTTTGTCTCATAAATCAGAAACCAATAAAGAGAAAAGTGGAGCATGAACTGAAAAAAGATTTTTTTGCTTTCAAAAGAACCAATGCAATCTAATTTTTAAATAATTCAGAAGATTGCTTGACCAAATTATAGTGATATTAAATTGAGTTTTTATTACAAAAATGTGGACCACTATGAATTGTCATTCGTCTGATCTGAAGACATAAAAACCTAATAAATTAATTAAGCCAAAAATATTAAATCATTGCGATTTTCTTTGTTTTCAGTTGGAAAGAAACCACTTGATCTACTCCTCTTTGTTTGTTATCAAGCTCCCAACCACTAATAATATCACTTTTACATCTGTTAATTCTATGTCATTTATGGATTTTCGTTTGACAATATATTCATCAATTTAATGATAATATTTTCTTATAAAACGAGTAGATAGCTGATATATTTTTTTGAAAAAATTGCAATATATCTTTAATTTTTGACTAACTACAAGAATTATGAGCTCTAATATTGTGAAGCAAAAGAAACTTAAATATTTGTTGAAAAATATGTAGTGAGTCAGGTGTATGGAATTAACCAGTCGTATAAATAAATATCAGACCAGATTCGTTTAATGTGAATCATATTAATGCTAGGGGTCTGAAGTAGGTATACAGACATTAATTTGCAAATATATTAAAGTAGTATCTAATATTCATTAATTAATATATTAGGAACAATAAACTTTCTTCACCAAAATAAGATTCTTTACATCAAATGACCAAAACAACAATTGACATCTTAGCTTATTTAATCTCACTAATAAACAACAGTACTGAATCGTACCATAAATAATTCAAAATTAATTGGAGATGACATTTTAAAATTATTTTCTTGTAGAAATGGATCTCTCAGGCTACACATCACATGTTTTTTAATTTTGGAAATTAATAATTTTGGACCAATGATTAATTCCAATTATTAATAGTTTTAGATCTGGTCCTACTAGGCTTGTACTCGCTTGATGCCATTAAAATTATGTCCAAGTATGTAGTAGTATAATTAAATTTATTAATATAAATAACTATAATTGTGAAGGCGATGGTACAACTATAAAATTATTAATTTAACCAATCTAGTTTATTGAATGATTGTATAGTGAAAATTACTTGCGATTTTTATTTTTTGGGTGTATCTTAAAAGAAAGGAAACATCAATTTTGTAATGAATTAAAGAAGCACATACACTTTGAAAATAAGCATAAATACAAATGATTGATTCATGGGTCGTACTATCACAATAATTCAATCCTCTAAAATAATCTATGTAGAGTAGGAGTAGCTATTGATGATAAAACCTTTAAATCTTACAAATGTTGTTTTTAAGTACTAAAAATGTTGTAACAAATATGACAATTGTGAATCGAAAAATAAAAGAACGTAAATAGACACGGAATTTACGTGGTTCACCAACGTTGTGTTGACTACGTCCACGGGCAAGAACGGAGAACAAATTGTATTATGACTGCGGTTTTTAGATACAATGATTTCGTACCCTACTTCTATTTAAATAGGTACAAACGAGGAACCGGGCCTAATACAACAATTAAGGTCCAAACAGAAAACATATCATACCGTCAGACCGGGGGCCACTCCGCGCCCCTGGACCCCCAAGGCAAGGGACCCTCGTTTGGCTAGCGACAAATAGTAATGATTCAAGACGTCCTAACAAAAAATTTCCTCTAATTTTATTGTATCTTCTTTGTTGTTGACTAACACCTAAATTTCTTGGCACACTAGTAGCAAAACTATAGAAACGAATATTATTGATGGCTGATTTCAAAAAGAATTGGAGGCATGGGCTAATAGAGCGTTAGAGCTACATGTTTCATGATTAAGATCACATCACCCTCAAAATGGATTTCCTTTTCATTCCTAAAAATATCAATAAATAATTTGTTTAATTATTTGAATCTCAAAACTAGTCAAAGATAGGTCATGCATAATTATTAGAAGCAAGGAGTGCTACATTACACATCAATTGGTGGTGGTGCATGAGCAATAATTAGTGTCTTACTAGATGTGAGTGAAATATGTAAACATAACTATCCAAATTTTATTTTTCCAAAACTTTAGAGAAGAATAAAGAAAAAAGGGGAATTCCTTTTAGTCAATTATTAATTTAGACAGAGAGTGGGGTTAGTTTGTGTTCAACATTTGGGAAACAAAATTAAGATGAAAGTCAGTAAACCAAGAGGGGTTGTTAGTAATATTATTATGGAAATTGTAATCTTGAAAATGGCAGGAAATGTTTGATAAAGGAGGAAGTGACCATGGACAAAACCTGAACAATTTTATAGGAGTAATTTTTAATGTTGTTGGTGACTCATCAATCGATTGTAATCCCACAAAGATAAATGTTTGATCCAAAAGAAAATTCACATGCGACATCCACTTAATTATTGGTGCTTCTTCTTTATGAGAGTATAATTCAAATGCAAGAAATTGAGTGAACAAATGAATTAAAATTTGGTACATTACTTATTCTATGTTTCTTGGTTCTCTTATTATAATCTTATTTGCGATTGGATGTTAGTATAGTTTTTTGTTTTTTGTTATTTGTTTATAGTTTATTGTCTATATATGAACTCAATGCTTGACGTGGCTTAGTTGAAATGGTGTACATTTTGCTGATGTGCTTTTTTTTTTCTTTGTTGATCTTCTTCTACTCATATTATTTTGAGTTTGAGCATTTTGTGATCATTGAAAAAAGAATTTAGTATAAATTTATTGATTCAAGAAAGGAGAGGGACAAAGAGAGAAATGAGCGTGCAAACTTTGAGATTTGGACCCTTTTATATTTTTTAAATATAAAAAAAAAATGGCCCTCAAAAGTTTGATTTACTCACAATTTGGGTCCTTTTTAAAAAGGCTTCCGAATATGACCTAGTTATACAAATATAACCAAAGATAATATAATAGGACCACACACAAAAAATAAATAAATACAAACATCACTACCAAGTACTACCAACTATACTCTAGAATAAAGACCAAATATATATGATGCAGTCAATTTACCGACAAGTATAAATTTATTAATCAATAAATAACAATCAAATTGATCAAAGTCTAAGCGTGCATATATATATATATGTAGATATGTTTATAAGATATAATGGTATATTAAAATCAGATTAATTTGTTAGATGCTTTCATTAACACACCAACTTGTTTGTATAAAGTTTTAACTTGCTGCATAGAAAAGATAAATGATTTTAACTAAAAAAGTAAATAGTGTGACATAAAAACATTATGACTCGCATGATTTTAACATTAACAAAAATATTTTTAGCATGTGAAAGGAAAAGGGTTTGCAGATTCATCATTTACTACTAAGTGGTCCAAACAAAGGCATCATTGACTTAACGAAGAGACACTAAATGAACATCTTCTTACATGTTTTTGTTTCCTTTTGCATTTTATATTAAAATATAGTCCAAGCACCCCCATTTTATGACATAACGTGATCTCGTGAGTAAACATAGATCTATAATAGTATAATTATACAAATTGCATTGACCATGCTCAAGGAAGAAAGGATAGCAAATCAAGAGTCCAAATTAGAGCAGAAAATCAACTAAAGCAACTACAAGAAGACAAAACATACCCCACAAATAAAAATTTCATTTTTTTTTCAAGATTTTAATTATAATTTTTTGTATTTTACTATATTGAAAACTATAAAATATATAAACATGCCACTAGTTTTTCCTACATACTCCTTGAATAGGGTGAAGTCAATAACATCAACACCTGCACGTGGCTATTAATCTAGAACCAAAGGGGTAGGGGCTATGTAAATGTGACTGAGAAATTTGATCAATCTAATTCATCACGTTTGAAAATTAGATGGAAAAACCACAACGTTTTGTTAGTAATTATCCTATGATGAAAATTCCAGTTGTATACGTATAAATTTTCAAGTTTTCAAGTGAGCACTGCTGTTTATGATCATTGACGTCCTCGTATGATTTCTTGATTGTCATATCAGATACTACCATTAAAAAAATCACCCTAAGATAATTGCGAATAAATCAAAATTTCGTGATATTTCATTTTTTCTAATTGAATTTTAAAGTTGACAAATTATATTTGACCAACTTTTTTGTTTTGGTAATTTAGCCAATAATATATCAAGAGGTGAGGTCATGCTCATGATTAGTGGTCTCCTATAAAGAGGTAGAGCCTTGATGAATGAATTTTCACATCTCCCTCCCTTCATTCTTCCTCTATTCTTCTTCAATTCTTCTTCCTCAACAACTCACACAAATAAAAACAATTTCTCAAGAAAAATGGGCAACTGTCAAGCCATTGATAGTGCAACTATTGTGATACAACATCCAAATGGAAGAGTAGACAAGCTTTATTCTACTGTCTCTGCAAATGAAATAATGAAGATGAATCCCGGCCACTACGTCGCCCTCCTCCTCACCACCACCTTGTACTCCTCCTCCAACGCGGCCGCCGCCACTAGTGTAAATGACAAAAATACCCCTCTTCGGATAACGAGGATCAAACTTCTTAGGCCAACTGACACTCTTGCTCTTGGCCATGTCTACAGACTTGTTGCATCTAAAGGTTAATTAATTTGCTAGTAATTCTTTTTAATTTTTTGCTTTTCTTGATCCATTTTATTTAATTTTTTCTCTTTTTTGTTCTTGCAGAAGTGATGAAAGGGCTGTTGGCTAAGAAACAAGCCAAGTTGAAATCAGAGGGTGCTGACAAAATAGAGAAATTAAGCCCACAATTTGAAACTGAGGTAATTATTTCTTCAAGTAATTAATTACAAGATTCATTTACTCTATTATAATGAGTTAGATTATGAATATGTATTATTGGATGATTAAAGAAAGAGGGGATTAGTACACATACAGTTCAACAAAGTGATAATTAAGATGACAAAAGACAGTGATATTAACTGGCCATCAAATTTATATTAGGAACCTGCCAGATAGTTTCAAGATATACAGCTAATGTTTCCAATAATTTTAATAAATATTTTTTTATGATTTATTTCAGGTGAAGCAAGAAAAACAGAGATCAAGAAATAATACAGCAGTATCAAGATCTAGAGGCTGGCAACCATCATTAAAAGCAATTTCTGAAGCTGGAAGCTGAAGTGTTTTTTATTTTTCTCCTTTATTATTATTATTATTATTTTTTTGGCCTGATGTTGGATTGAAGATTAATAGTAGTTCAAAACAGGCAAATTCAAGAGGCTTAGTTTTGAAAGGTTAATTCAATGAATAGCTACCTTCTGTGTATATACAACTCTCTCTAATTTCCTTCTGTTTAACTTTAATTCGATCTTCCTATTTTAAATAAGAAGAATTAGATTTCTGGCAGAAATAAGTTAATGTTACCAATATTAACTGCTTAATTACTGTTCTTTTCTTACATATACACAGAATCAAATTATCAGTTCAAGATTGAGATTGTATTATTCTATAGAATGATTAATACTACTCCATATAATTAAGTTAATGATTTCTTAGTAATTATTTTTTATTAATTGACAATATATTAGCTGAACTAATTAATCGCGGACTGCCTACCTCTTGCCTGTTGGTATGGTGCTTCCTCACTGATTTCAGTTTAAAATATAAATATGTAGGAATATAATATCAACAAACTAAATAAAACGTAAATAAAGGAGAGTAGAAGAGTCCTTTATAAAGAAATTCAGTTTATGATTATTTATTTATGTCCAAAGTCGGAGAATCTCATTTTTTTCAGGTGGGACGTCCTTTTAAATTTGTGAAATGAGGAAATACTAAAATAGTATTAAAAATGGGAAGGCAATAAATTGTTTAAATTTCTATTCATTTATCAATAAAAAATGTAATCTTTCATAACCGATCCAAATATGCAATATAAATATATAGATATTACACAAAAAAATGGATGGATAACAGAGAAAACTTAGCAAAATACATTTAACACAGAAAATATTTAATACATACTTAGGTCCTTATACTTTAGTCAAAATGTTCATTAGGTCCTTGTACAATTTTTTTGTTTTAATAGGTCCTTATACTTTTCACAATATTTTTATCAGGTCCTCGTACAATTTTTCGTTTTAGTAGGTCCTTGTACTTTTATCATAACTTTCATTAGGTCCTTGTACAATCTTTTTATTTTAGGGATTTTTTTACATTTATCTTGGATAATAATCTAAATTTAATTAAACTTAATGAACTTTTTAATATTTCATTATTTAACTTAGCATAATCTATAAATATAATATCATCTTGTTATCCAATAATCTCAATAAGTTGTAGAGAATAATAAAAAGATTAACCGTGATGATTGAAGATTAAAATCGAAGTTTTTTTAGAATAACTATCCGAATTTTCAATTGATTATTTATATTTATATTGAAAGATACGTTTCCTGAATATTTATAATTATAAGATAAGTTAAATGATAAAATTAAAAGGTTCATTAAATTTAATTAAATATAAATTATTATCTAAGATAAAAGTAAATGAAAATAGAATCTATTATTAAATATAAATTAATTTAAATTACTTGGAAAATTAAAATAGTAAATTGAATAGAATATTAATATTTATAAGTCCTTTGC
>NC_062967.1:26577783-26578641 GCF_023119035.1 Salvia hispanica | reverse complement strand
TTATAAAAGACACAATTTACATAAAACGATTCAAAAGAGACAATAGGTAGGTAAAAAAACACATTATAGATATATAAATATAACGTATAAACCTAGCCAATACTTTCTAATGTAAAAAATAACTATTTACTTATCTTTAAATTTGTTAAATAACGGAAGGGTAAAAATTATGATAAAATCATAAAGGAGTAAAGTGTTTAAATTTTCCTGCAGGGTGGACTTTTTTTACTCTAAGAGGCTGAAACCTGTATTTATTTATTAGTATTTGACTTAAAGAAATATTTCCTGAGAAGATGAGAGGAAATAAATGCAAAATAAATCAAACAACTATAATATAAGGATGTATAAATATAAAATTTGACTTTAGTATTCATTTATCAATAAAAAATGTAATCTTTCATAACCGATCCAAATATGCAATATAAATATATAGATATTACACAAAAAAATGGATGGATAACAGAGAAAACTTAGCAAAATACATTTAACACAGAAAATATTTCATAAAGTTGGAATCCAATGGACACTCACCCTGTTGATTGATATGATATTACTAGCAAAACAATTAATTTGCCAAACAAGATAAAGAATTTAAAACAGCTTATGTACATATATAAACTCTGCCTCTCAAAATCTTTTAAGAATTACTTAAAACATTAATCTACATTGAGTTCATCCACAAAGAGCAGAATGTGTTTCTTGTCATAACATTCTTCAGTGGAAAAGCACAAAATTTCAAGAGCAAGCTTAATGCAGTGATAATGTTTTTCAATCTACCTTTGGTTACTGCACAAGATGCCCTTTTCTCGATTCACTGACCGTCGTTGTAAACGTGCCAAACAACTCATAGCATCATCT